>NC_041381.1:418940549-418964369 GCF_002162155.2 Triticum dicoccoides
AGCTGCAGTCCAGTACTCGCCTAAGTTTATAGAATCCTACCGAGTGGCGAGCGATCCTCCCACTCGGGGGCTTAGCTACAGCCCGGTGCTCGCCTAAGTTTGAAAAATCCTACCGAGTGGCAAGCGATCCTCCCACTCCGGGGCTTAGCTGCAGCCCAGTGCTCGCCTAAGTTTGAAAATTCCTACCGAGTGGCGAGTGATCCTCCCACTCGGGGGCTTAGCTGCAGTCTTGTACTCGCCTAAGTTTATAAAATTCTACCGAGTGGCGAGCAATCCTCCCACTCGGGGGCTTCACTGCGGTCCAGCACTCGCCTAGGTCAAGACCGCTGCTGAGTGCCTTGCTGATGAGCTGATCAATGCTACTCAAGGATCGCCCAATCGGTTGACAGGAACATAAGGACCATTGCTGAGTGCCTTGCTGATGAGCTGATCAATGCACCTCAAGGATCGCCGAATCGGTTGACAGGAACGTCAGGACCATTGCTGAGTGCCTTGCTGATGAGCTGATTAATGCAACCCAAGGACCGCCCAATCGGTTGACAAGAATGTCAAGACCATTGCTGAGTGCCTTGCTGATGAGCTGATCAATGCTACTCGAGGACCGCCCAATCGGTGGACAGGAACGTCAAGACCATTGCTGAGTGCCTTGCTGATGAGTTGATCGATGCTGCTCAAAGATCACCTAATCGGTTGACAGGGACGTCAAGACCATTGCTAAGTACCTTGTTGATGAACTGATCAATGTTGCTCAAGGATCGCCCGATCGGTCGACTGGCCATTCTTCTCCGGAAGCTGCATCAAGTAAACAGACAAAAATCCAAGAGAAAAATGAATTTTGTTCGAAGATAGATGCAATATATGAGATGATAAATCCAAAGTTTCTTAACCGCAGAATAAAGTGCTCGGGCATCAGGCCCAAAGGAGTTTTAACAGTTACAAAATCACTCGGCATTCCGAGGCGAATAAAAGTGAGGCATGATGTTTTTCAGACACTCAGCGGGAGAAGGACTGGTCGGATCGAAGAAGCTGTCGAGGTCGATACTGTCGGTGATGCGAGTGGCTGCCTCGAGGAAGGTGTCCATGAAGTCCTGGAAGGAGTGCTTCTTAGTGTTCGCCACTTTGAGAGCCGCCAGCTTGTCTTCCTTAGCCTCCTTGCAGTGCACGCGGACTAAAGACAAGGCGACATCGCCACCACAGCGGGCTGAAGATTTCTTCCACTCTTGCACTCGGCCCGGAATCTGATTTAGTCGAGTCATCAGGGACTCGAGGTCTTGAGATAGCTCCGTCCGAGGCTAGATTTCAGCATCCACTTGAGCCATCGCCGCCTTCAGCTGAGCAAGATAAGCAACCGCACCATCTAAGCGCGACTCCAATCGAAGCAGATTCATTGGAGTGCCATCTTTCACAGGAAAGTTGATGGGGTCGAGACCCGTCTCAACCCGCCCAGTTTCAGCCTCAAAGTCCTAACACAGTTCTGTCCCATTGCAAAAAGTGACGAGTCGACGGCATGACAACAAAGCTTAGTCGGCAACAAATTAATTGCGGTCAACTGATCATACCTTCAAGCTTCAGAACAAGTTTGGCGGCGAGTTGCTCCAGATAGGACTCTACCTTGTCTGCCTTGGTCTTGAGGCCACTGACTTCAGTGGTCAGATTCTCCTTGTCCTTCTTCAGCTGCTCGACTTCTCGATTAGCGTCCGAGATGGCACTCTTCAGCTTCGCGTTCTCCTCCTCTAATTTGCTGACCGAAGCCAGCTTCTGGTCCGCAAGCTTCGTCTTCTCGCGTGCTTCCTTCTGAGCAGCTGCCAGATCCAGATCCTTCTGCCCCAAAGCCTCCTTCATCCTCTCTAAAGAAATAACACTCTTCAGACGAGACTGAAGTTGGCGATTTTCACTAGGCACATCTGCTTGTGTGAAATCACTCGGTTCAAAGAGACTGAAAGAAAAACCAGTGCGAAGTGTGAAGCTACAAAGCAGATAGAATGGTCGAGTGATTACCTCCCATGATGGTTGTTTCTTCTTCAGCAGTCTTCAGATTCTTCTTCGCAAGTTCGAGGTCAAGTTCAACGCTGATTCGCTGAGCCGAGCTCCAACATCACAAGACCTCTGCAGCCAGAAAGACAGACATGTCAGCCGACAGTTATAAGCGATAGTGAAGGAGAAGAATTACTCTAAGACTACTGCCGAATCAAATATTCAATAGTAGTCTCGGGGACTACACCTAGTGGGTGCACTTAGCGTGCCCCCACTTGATCAGATGGATACTCAGCGAGAGTTGCCCAACATGAGTTCAAAAGAGAGAGAGAGAGAGATACATCATTAGACCTCAGTCGACGGCCAGCAGCCGACCGTGGTCTTGGGGACTACACCTAGTGGGTGCACTTGGCGTGCCCCACTGATTCGAAAAGGGTAGAATTGAAGATTTCCTGAGTTCTAAACGAAGGAACACCCAGTGGATGATCAAATATAAAGCAACACTCAAAAGCTCAGTCGGAATTTTGCTAACCTTAACATTGGTCTGAAGGGCAATGCTGGCGTTGTAAGCTACCTGACTAGCTTCATCCATCACTTTCACCTGCTCCATGACAAGATTCACCTGGCAAAGAGCTTACCTAGCGGTGCCCGGTGAGTCATCTGGAGTCTGATATGTAGCAAAGAGGGATGGCTCCAGAATGGTCGAAGTAGTTACCGGGTCAGACGAGTGGAGTTGCACCGGTGCAGCAGGTGTCTGTGTAGTCGACCCCGATGGACGATCAGTCGTCAGCGGGTTAGCGAATGTGACGTTGGTCCGAACCAGCCCTTCGGAACGCTCGACTATCGCCTCAGGCGCCGGTGTCGACTGAGGGACTTGGACTTCAAGCTTCCTCCTACTTGAATCTCCACTCTTCTTCCTCCTCTCCTGTAGAGGCACTTCTTCTTCATCATCATCAGGAAGCACAACGATCTCTTGCGGAGCTACATAAGGAGAGAAGTATCAAATTTTCAGTCGATTGACCACCCACTCGACTAAACAGAACTTGGTTGAACGAACTTACCAGCTCGTGAGGTGGCCTCTTCATCTCCTGGTGCCTTGTCAATGTCCATGTTAGTGGCAGCAGATGTGGGGCTAGAAAGACACATGAATTGGTCGGTCAGATCAAGAAAATCTTCAGTCGACCTACGAAAACACAAACAAGATACTCACCTTGAGGCAACGGGGACGTCCATTTTGATTCGCGGCAATGTCTTCTAGGCCTTGTGAGGAGCAACTTTAGGCTGCTTGGCCACCTTCTCCGTCGGCTCCGGAGTCGATGTCCGAGTGCGCTTCTGAGTATTGGCACTCGGACCCACACTTTTCCTGCGCCCGCCAGCCGGATCTTGCTGTTGTTTGGATCGACGTTCGGAGCGCGATGGCGAGTCGACTTCTTCCTCCTCGTCCGACTCCTCGCTCTCCTCCTCCTCATCTTCTCCTGGAGACTCCCACTCACCACTCCCCTCCGCACTGTCCTCCCCCTCCTGGTCCTGCTCCAAGGCTTGTTCACCGCTGGGCATCGAGTGCATCTCAGTGAATACTTGCAGAACAAATTGGTCGAACGAGAGTCAGTCAACATCAAGTACAGTTGGAGCATGAGCGGGAAGCAGTCGGAACAAAATGTATACCTTGTCGGGTGGGTTTCCGCCACTGAAGGGGACCACTCTCCTATATCCTCTAGGGTTGTCCTGGTTTCCTGTGATGCCCCTCAGCCACAAAGTTGCGGTTTCAGACGACACTTCTTCTGGATGGACTCGAGCAGTGTCATCTGGTCCAGAATACAACCACATCGGGTGATCGCGGGCTTGGAGAGGTTGAATGCATCGACTGAGGAACACTTCCAACAAGTCCATGCCAGTAACACCGTCATTGATGAGCTGGACCACTCTATCCACCAACATCCTCGTCTCCATGGTCTCATTAGCGGTTACTTTTAGTGGGGCAGGAGTCTGAACGCGGTCAAACGAGAGGGGAGGAAGACCAGTCGACTGACCCGGGGCTGCGACATCCTGGCAGTAGAACCAGGTCAACTGCCAACCTCTAACAGATTCAGAGAGAGTCATGGCGGGAAAGGCACTCCTATTCCTCTTTTGGATACCTAAACCCCCACACATTTGGATGACGTGGGTTTTTGAGTCACTCAACTTTGCCTTTTTTACCGACTGGGAACGAATGGTGAAGATGTGTTTGAAAAGACCCCAGTGGAGTCGACACCCTAAGAAGTTCTCGCACATCGATACAAATGCAGCTAAATAGGTGATGGTGTTGGGAGAAAAGTGGTGTAGCTGAGCGCCAAAGAAGTTCAAGAATCCCCGGAAGAAAGGATGCGAAGGGAGCGAGAAACCCCGGTCGACGTGGGTGGTGAGCAAAACGCACTCACCCGGTTGAGGTTGCGGCTCCATCTCCCCCTTCGGCAACCTCGCCGCTCCCTTGGCGATCAATCCGGACTCCTCCAGTTCAGCTAGATCCTCCTGCCGGATCAAAGACCGGATCCAATCGCCCTGGATCCAACCCGGCGGCAGCCCCGCACGCGACGACGACCCGCGGGTCTGCTTCTTGCCTTTCGCCGCCCCCGTCACCTTCTTTGCATGCTCTAGCGCCGCCATCTTGTCCTTCACCATGGCTCGAGAGCAGCAGCATCGAGAGCAGAGGAGATGGGCACGATGGAGAAGGAGAGGAGAAAGAAGAAGGAACAGGCGAGCACAGTACCAGCGCCTCGGACCCGTCGCCTTATAAAGGGCCATCTCCGAGTGACTGACGCATGGGACCAGGCAATCCCATCAAATCCCGGAACAGTTGCGCACAGCATACGTGGCGAAAAAGGTGGCACGGTAATCGAGGCATCGCTACTTATCCGGCCCGCTCATTTCGGCGCTCTCCACCCCGCACGCTTCCTTGAAATTTTGTATCCCGCAAAATCCGGGATACACTGCAGACAATCACGCCTGAGATCCCGCGCCCCAGCACGACACTCGACACATGAGGTCGCCAGTTCAATCGACAGTTCCCTGAATGGATCAGGGCGACTGAATCAACACCAGCGTTCAGTCTCGCAGAAGATACTCGTGAAGACACAAAGCTCAGAGCGGATTCAACTTCAACCTACTTTTCACTCATACCTTAATCCATTCTGGGGCTACTGATGAGGATACAGACCTAGGGTAGGGTCATAGGCCTGACCTATACGTCCTACCCAAGGTCACTACCCAAGATGGCAAGAAGGTCAAGAGACTCCGTGAGACCCCCGGTCAAAGGTGTCGAGTGCAATCCACTCGACACCATGTCACTCGGGAGTCTCCCTACCTACCGTCACTCGACTAACAAGAGAATCATTCGAGCTCCCGAAGACCAGGAGTCACTCAGCGTACAACGGTCGCACATTCACTCCTTAATCTTTAAGGCCATTAATAGCACTTAAGGCTGGTGTTACCAATAATGCGAGCACTTTATGTACATTTACTCCCTTGTAAGGGAGGGCGGGAGAGGTCCTGGCATACTCTATATAAGCCACCCTCCTCCTCTGGCACAAGGGTTGGCACCCCCTGTAATATCACACACATAATCCAATCGACCGCCTTCGGGCACCAAGACGTAGGGATGTTACTTCCACCGTGAAGGGCCTGAACTCGTAAACCTCGTGTGTACACGTTCGCCATAGCTGAGATCTTGCCTCTCCATACCTACCCCCTTTCTACTGTCAGACTTAGAACCATGACACCGTTGCCGGGAAGGTCTTCGCTCAAGTCAAGACATACCAAGTACCCAATACAAAGTCATCTCCCTCGCACTTACATTATTTTCCATTTGCCTCTCGTTTTCCTCTCCCCCCCACTTCACCCTTGTCGTTTCATTCGCCCTCTCTTTCCCAATCTCCCCTCTCTTTCGCTTGCCTTTTTTGCTTGCTTGTGTGTTGGATTGCTTGTTGCTATGGCGCAAGATAATACCAAATTGTGTGACTTTTCCAATACCAATAATAATGATTTCCTGATTACTCCGATTGCTCCTCTTAATGATGTTGAGTCTTGTGAAATCAATGCTGCTTTGCTGAATCTTGTTATGAAAGATCAATTCTCCGGCCTTCCTAGTGAAGATGCCGCTACCCATCTAAACAACTTTTTGATTTGTGTGAGATGCAAAAGAAGAAAGATACGGATAATGATATTGTTAAATTGAAGTTATTTCCATTTTCACTTAGAGATCGTGCTAGAGTTTGGTTTTCGTCTTTGCCTAAGAATAGTATCGATTTATGGAATAAGTGCAAAGATGCTTCTATCTCTAAGTATTTTCCTCCCGCTAATAGTATCTCTCTTAGGAACGATATTATGAATTTTAAACAACTTGATCTTGAGCATGTTGCCCAATCTTGGGAAAGAATGGAATTGATGATTCGCAATTGCCCTACTCATGGTTTGAATTTATGGAGGATCATACAAAATATTTATGCCGGATTGAATTTTGCTTCTAGAAATCTTTTAGATTCGACCGCGGGAGGCACGTTTACGGAAAACACCTTACGAGAAGCTACCAAACTCCTTGATAATATTATGGCTAATTATTCTCAATGGCACTCCGAAAGATCTACTAGTAAAAAAGTGCATGCTATAGAAGAAATCAATGTTTTGAGTGGAAAGATGGATGAACTTATGAAATTGTTTGCTACTAAGAGTGCTTCTATTGATCCCAATGATATGCCTTTGTCTACTTTGATTGAGAATAATAATGAATCTATGGATGTGAATTTTTTTGGTAGGAATAATTTTGGTAACAATGCTTATAGAGGAAACTTTAATCCTAAACCGTTCCCTAGTAATTCCCCTAATAATTATGGAAATTCCTACAATAATTCTTATGGTAATTATAAGAAGATGCCCTCTGATTTTGAGAGTAGTGTGAAAGAATTTATGATCTCTCAAAATAATTTTAATGCCATGCTTGAAGAAAAATTGCTTAAAGTGGATGATTTGGCTAGGAACGTTGATAGACTTTCACTTGATGTTGATTATTTGAAACTTAGATCTACTCCTCCTAAGCATAATATCATTGGTTCTCTCAAAGCTATGAGAATTTCCATTGATGAGTGCAAGGAAAGAACCGCTAGATTGCGTGCTAAGAAAGATTGCTTTGTAAAGGCGTGTTCTTCTAGTTTCCATGAAAATAATTATGAAGATCTAAAAGTTATTGATGTTTCCCCTATTAAATATTTGTTTTGCAATATTAATCTTAATAATGATGGGACTGGAGATGAGTCAACTTTAGTTAAAACGCGTCCCAATGATTCAGAGTTCTTAAATCTTGATGCTAAATTTGGTAAAAGTGGGATTGAAGAGGTCAAGACTTTAAATAGCATTGAACCCACTATCTTGGATTTCAAGGAATTTAATTATGATAATTGTTCTTTAGAAGGTTCTATTTTCTTGTTGCAATCTGTTTTGAATTCTCCTCATGCTCATAGTCAAAATAAAGCTTTTACCAAACATATTGTTGATGCCTTGGTGCAATCTTATGATGAAAAACTTAATTTGGAAGTTTCTATACCTAGAAAACTTTATGATGAGTGGGAAACTACTATAAAGATTAAAATTAAAGATCATGAGTGTTATGCTTTGTGTGATTTTGGTGCTAGTGTTTCCACGATTCCGAAAATTTTATGTGATATTCTAGGTTTCCATGATCTTGATGATAGCTCTTTAAATTGGCACCTTGCGGATTCCACCATTAAAAAGCCTATGGGAAGGATCAATGATGTTCTTATTGTTGCAAATAGGAATTATGTGCCCGTAGATTTTACCGTTCTTGACATAGATTGCAATCTTTCATGTCCTATTATTCTTGGTAGACCTTTCCTTAGAATGATTGGTGCGATTATTGATATGAAGGAAGGGAATATTAGATTCCAATTTCCATTAAGGAAAGGCATGGAGCACTTTCCAAGAAATAAAGTCAAATTAATTTATGAATCTATGATGCGAGCTACTTATGAATTGAGTGCCAAAGATGGCACTACTTAGATCTATCCTCGCTTTTATGACTAGCTAGGGGCGTTAAACGATAGCGCTAGTTGGGAGGCAACTCAATTTTATCTTTGTTTTTTGTTTTTGCTTCTGTTTAGTAATAACTTTTGCATCTACCTTATGTTTATATGTGTTTTTATGTATTAATTAGTGTTTGTGCCAAGTAGAACCTATAGGATAACCTATGGTGATAGTTAATTTGATTCTGCTGAAAAACAGAAACTTTGTGCGCAGTAAAATAATTTTAGTAATGCATAGAAATGTGGTTTTGCGTTGATTCTTTTTGATGTAGATATATAGACAAATTTCCCAGGACTTCCTATTTTGTTAGGATTCTTAGAGTTCTGGAAGTTTTCAAGAGTTACAGATTGCTATAGACTGTTCTGTTTTTGACAGATTCTGCTTTTCGTGTGTTGTTTGCTTATTTTGATGCATCTATGGCTAGTATGTAGGGGTATGAAACATAGAGAACTTGGAATATAGTAGGTTTATCACCAATATAAATAAAGAATGAGTTCATTACAGTACCTTATGTGGTGGTTTTTCTTTGTTGCACTAACAGAGCTTATGAGATTTCCTGTTGAGTTTTGTGTTGTGAAGTTTTCAAGTTTTGGTAAAGATTTGATGGACTATGGAATAAGCAGTGGCAAGAGCCTAAGCTTGGGGATGCCCATGACACCCCAAGATATTCAATAATAGCCAAAAGCCTAAGCCTGGGGATGCCCCAGAAGGCATCCCCTCTTTCGTCTTCGTCTATCGGTAACTTTACTTGGAGCTATATTTTTATTCGCCACATGATATTTGTTTTGCTTGGAGCGTCTTGTATGATATTAGTCTTTGCTTTTCAGTTTACCACAATAATCCTGACTGTACACACCTTTTGGGAGAAACCCACATGATTGGAATTTATTAGAATACTCTATGTGCTTCACTTATATCTTTTGAGCTAGATAGTTTTTGCTCTAGTGCTTCACTTATATCTTTTAGAGCACGACGGTGGCTTAATTTTGAAGAAATTGTTGATCTCTCATGCTTCACTTATGTTATTTTGAGAGTCTCTTAGAACAGCATGGTATTTTCTATGGTTATAAAATTGGTCCTAGAATGATGGGCATCCAAGTTGGGTATAATAAAAACTATCATAGAAAGTGAATTGGATGTTATGATCAATTTGATGCTTGATAATTGTTTTGAGATATTAGGATGGTGATATTAGAGTAATGCTAGTTGGGTGATTATGAATTTAAAGAATACTTGTGTTGAAGTTTGTGATTCCCGTAGCATGCACGTATGGTGAACCGCTTTCTGATGAAGTTGGAGCACAATTTTATTTATTGATTGTCTTCCTTATGAGTGGTGGTCGGGGACAAGTGATGGTCTTTTCCTACCAATCTATCCCCCTAGGAGCATGCGCGTAGTACTTTGGTTTTTGATGACTTGTAGATTTTTGCAATAAGTATATGAGTTCTTCATGACTAATGTTGAGTCCATGGATTATACACACTCTCACCCTTCCACCATTGCTAGCCTCTCTTGTGCCACGCAACTTTCTCCGGTACCATACACCCACCATATACCTTCCTCAAAACAGCCACCATACCTACCTATTATGGCATTTCCATAGCCATTCTGAGATATATTTCCATGCAACTTTCCACCGTTCTGTTTATTATGACACGCATCATCATTGTCACATTGCTCTTTGCATGATTATGTAGTTGACATCGTATTTGTGGCAAAGCCACCTTCATAATTTTCATACATGTCACTCTTGATTCATTGCATATCCCGGTACACCGCCGGAGGCATTCATATAGAGTCATATCTTGAGTTGTAATCTTGAGTTATAAGTAAATAAAAGTGTGATGATCTTCATTATTAGACCATTGTCCCAGTGAGAAAAGGATGATGGAGACTACGATTCCCCCACAAGTCAGGATGAGACTTCAGACTTTATAAAAAAGGTCAAATAAAAAAAAGGGGAAAGGCCGAAAAAGATAAAAAAGAAAAAAAGAAAAGAAAAAAAGAAAAAAATGAAATGAGAGAAAAAGAGAGAAGGGGAAATGCTACTATCCTTTTTACCACACTTGTGCTTCAAAGTAGCACCATGATCTTCATGATAGAGAGTCTCCTATGTTGTCACTTTCATATACTAGTGGGAATTTTTCATTATAGAACTTGTCTTGTATATTCCAATGATGGGCTTCCTCAAAATGCCTAGGTCTTCGTGAGCAAGCAAGTCGGATGCACACCCACTTAGTTTCTTTTGTTGACCTTTCATACATTTATAGCTCTAGTGCATCCGTTGCATGGCAATCCCTACTCACTCACATTGATATCTATTAATGGGCATTTCCATAGCCCGTTGATACGCCTAGTTGATGTGAGACTATCTTCTCCTTTTTTTGTATTCTCCATAACCACCATTCTATTACACATATAGTGCTATGTCCATGGCCCACGCTCATGTATTGCATGAAAGTTGAAATTTTTTGAGATTACTAAAGTATGAAACAATTGCTTGGCTTGTCATCGGGGTTGTGCATGATTAAATACTTTGTGTGACGAAGATAGAGCAACAATCAGACTATATGATTTTGTAGGGATAACTATCTTTAGCCATGTTATTTTGAGAAGACATGATTGCTTGATTAGTATGCTTGAAGTATTACTATTTCTTATGTCAATATGAACTTTTATTTTAAATCATTTGGATCTGAACATTCATGCCACAATAAAGAAAATTACATTGAGAATTATGCTAGGTAGCATTCCACATCAAAAATTCTGTTTTTATCATTTTGATTTACCTACTCGAGGACGAGCAGGAATTAAGCTTGGGGATGCTTGATACGTCTCCAACGTATCAATAATTTTTTATTGTTCCATGCTATTATATTACCCGTTTTGGATGTTTATGGGCTTTACTTTACACAATTATATCATTTTTGGGACTAACCTACTAACCGGAGGCCCGGCCCAAATTGTTGTTTTTTGTCTATTTCAGTGTTTCAAAGAAAAGGAATATCAAACGGAGTCCAAACGGAATGAAACCTTTGGGAGCGATCTTTTGGAACAAACGTGATACAGAGGACTTGGAGTGGAAGTCAAGAAACAAGCGAGGCGGCCACGATGGTGCCCGGCACGCCCCCTAGGGCTTGGCGCACCCCCCACCCTCGTGGGCCCCTCGAGCATCCACCGACCTACTTCTTCCTCCTATAAATACCCATGTACCCCGAAAACATCAGAAACGACCATGAAAAACTATTTCCACCGCCATAACCTTTTGTATCCACGAGATCCCATCTTGGAGCCTTCATCAGCGCTCCACCAGAGGGGGAATCAATCATGGAGGGCCTCTACATCATCTCCAAGGCCTCTCTGATGAGTTGTGAGTAGTTTACCACAGACCTTCGGGTCCATAGTTATTAGCTAGATGGCTTCTTCTCTCTCTTTGAATCTCAATACAAAGTTCTCCTCGATATTCTTGGAGATCTATTCGATGCAACTCTTTTTGCGGTGTGTTTGTCGAGATCCGGTGAATTGTGGGTTTATGATTAAGTTTATCTATGAGAAATATTTGAATCTCCTATGAATTCTTTTATGTGTGATTAAGTTATCGTTGCAAGTCTCTTCGAATTATCAGTTTGGTTTGGCCTACTAGATTGATCTTTCTTGCAATGGGAGAAGTGCTTAGCTTTGGGCTCAATCTTGCGGTGTCCTTTCCCAGTGACAGAAGGGGTAGCAAGGCACATATTGTATTGTTGCCATCGAGTATAAAAAGATGGGGTTTATATCATATTGCATGAGTTTATCCCTCTACATCATGTCATCTTTCTTAATTCGTTACTATGTCCTTTATGAACATAGTACTATAGATGCATGCTAGATAGCGGTCGATGTGTGGAGTAATAGTAGTAGATGCAGACAGGAGTTGGTCTATTTGTCACGGACGTGATGCCTATATACATGATCCTGCCTAGATAATCTCATAATTATTCGCTTTTCTATCAATTGCTCGACAGTAAATTGTTCACCCACCGTAATACTTATGCTATCTTGAGAGAAGCCACTAGTGAAACCTAAGGCCCCCGGGTCTAACTCTTTATCATATAAGCTTTCAATCTAATTTTATTTGCATCTTTACTTTTCGAGTCTATATCATAAAATACCAAAAGTATATTTATCTTATCATATTATCTCTATCAGATCTCACTTTCGCAAGTGGCCTTGAAGGGATTGACAACCCCTTTATTGCGTTGGTTACGAGTTCTTGTTTGTTTGTGTAGGTGCGTGGGACTTTTGAGGAGCCTCCTACTGGATTGATACCTTGGTTCTCAAAAACTGAGGGAAATACTTACGCTACTATTGCTGCATCACCGTTTCCTCTTCAAGGAAAACCAATGTAAGCTCAAGACGTAGCACCACTCATGGCGGTTTATCATCGAGAGGTTGATACTATTGCTGGTCACTTCAAGAGTTATCAAGCGTAGCATATTGATCGAAGGAAAAATGAAGCAGCTGATGCGTTAAGCCGGCTGGGGTCTTGCTACCTCTTGAGCTTCCGTTGGTTTCCCTTGAAGAGGAAAGGGTGATGCAACAAAGTAGCACAAGTATTTCCCTTAGTTTTCGAAAACCAAGGTATCAATCCAGTAGGAGACAACGCACAAGTCACCGAATACCCGCACAAACAATCAAGAACTTGCAACCAACGCGATAAAGGGGTTGTCAATCCCTTCACGGTCACTCGCAAAAGTGAGGTCTGATAGAGATAATAAAGTAAATATTTTTGGTATTTTCTATGTATAGATTGGAAATTAAAGATTGCAAAATAGTAAACGAGATTCAATATGGAAAAGAGACTTAATATAATGGAAAAGAGACCTGGGGGCCATAGGTTTCACTAGTGGCTTCTCTCAAGTTAGCATGTATTACGGTGGGTGAACAAATCACTGCCGAGCAATTGATAGAAAAGCACATAATTATGATGACATCTAAGGCAATGATCATGAACATAGGCATCACGTCCGTGTCAAGTAGACCGACTCCTGCCTGCATCTACTACTATTACTCCACACATCGACCGCTATCTAGCATGCATGTAGAATATTAAGTTCATAAGAACAGAGTAACACATTAAGAAAGATGACATGATGTAGAGGGATAAACTCAAACAATAGGATATAAACCCCATCTTTTTATCCTCGATGGCAACAATACAATACGTGCCTTGCTGCCCCTACTGTCACTGGGAAAGGACACCACAAGATTAAACCCAAAGATAAGCACTTCTCCCATGGCAAGAAAGATAAATCTAGTAGGCCAAACTAAACCGATATTTCAAAGAGACTTACAAAGATATCAAATCATGAATATAAGAATTCAGAGAAGAACCAAAAAATATTCATAGATAATCTTGATCATAAATCCACAATTCATCGGATCTCGGTAAACACACGACAAATGAATATTACATCGAATAGATCTCCAAGAACATCGAGGAGAACTTTGTATTGAGAATCAAAGAGAGAGAATAAGCCTTCTAGGTAATAACTATGGACCCGAAGGTCTGTGGTCAACTACTCACGCTTCATCGGAGGGGTAATGGTGTCGATGTAGAAGCCCTTGATACGTCTCCAACGTATCTATAATTTTTAATTGTTCCATGTTATTATATTACCCCTTTTGGATGTTTATGGGCTTTAAATTTTACACATTTATATCATTTTTGGGACTAACCTACTAACTGGAGGCCCAGCCCATATTGCTGTTTTTTTGCTTATTTCAGTATTTCGAAGAAAAGGAATATCAAACGGAGTCCAAACGGAATGAAACCTTCGGGAGCGTGATTTTTGGAACAAACATGACCCGGAGAGCTTGGAGTGCAAGTCAAGAAGCTCCCGAGGGACCCACGAGATAGGGGCCACGCCCCCCTGTAGGGCGCAGCCCCTGTCTCGTGGGCCCCTCGGGCGGCCACCGACGTACATCTTCCTCCTATATATACCTATGTACCACGAAAACTTCCAGGAGCACCACGAAACACAATTTCCACCGCCGTAACCTTCTGTATCCGCGAGATCCCATCTTGGAGCCTTCGCCGGCACTCTGCCGGAGGGGGAATCTACCATGCAGGGCCTCTACATCAACATCCTTGCCCCTCCGATGAGTTGTGTGTAGTTTACCACAGACCTACGGGTCCATAGTTATTAGCTAGATGGCTTCTTCTCTCTTTTTGGATCTTAATACAATGTTCTCCCCCTCTCTTGTGGAGATCTATTCGATGTATTTTGCGGTGTGTTTGTCGAGATCCGATGAATTGTGGGTTTATGATCAAGTTTATCTATGAATAATATTTGAATCTTCTCTGAATTCTTTTATGTATGATTGAGTTATCTTTGCAAGTGTCTTCGAATTATCAGATTGGTTTGGCCTACTAGATTGGTCTTTCTTGCCATGGGAGAAGTGATTAGCTTTGGGTTCAATCTTGCGGTGTTCTTACCCAGTGACAGAAAGGGTTGCAAGACACGTATTGTATTGTTGCCATCGAGGATAACAAGATGGGGTTTATATCATATTGCATGTGTTTATCCCTCTACACCATGTCATCTTGCTTAATGCGTTACTCTGTTCTTATGAACTTAATACTCTAGATGCAGGCAGGAGTTGGTCGATGTGTGGAGTAATAGTAGTAGATGCAGGTAGGAGTCGGTCTACTTGATATGGACGTGATGCCTATATACATGATCATGCCTAGATAATCTCATAACTATGCGCTTTTCTCTCAGTTGCTCGACAGTAATTTGTTCACCCACCGTAATACATATGCTATCTCGAGAGAAGCCTCTAGTGAAACCTATGGCCCCCGGGTCTATCTCTTATCATATTTTCTTTCAATCTACTTTATTTGCATCTTTACTTTTTGTATCTATATTACAAAATACCAAAAATATATTTATCTTATCTTACTATCCTTATTAGATCTCACTTTCGCAAGTGGCCGCGAAGGGATTGACAAGCCCTTTATTGCGTTGGTTGCGAGTTCTCAGTTTGTTTGTGTAGGTGCATGGGACTTTTGAGGAGCCTCCTACTGGATTGATACCTTGGTTCTCAAAACTGAGGGAAATACTTACGCTACACTTTGCTGCATCACCCTCTCCTCTTCAAGGAAAACCAACGCAAGCTCAAGACATAGCAAGAAGGATTTCTGGCGCCGTTGTCGGGGAGGTCTTCGCTCAAGTCCAGACATACCAAGTACCCATCACAAACCCATATCCCTTGCATTTACATTATTTGCCATTTGCCTCTCGTTTTCCGCTCCCCCACTTCACCCTTGCCGTTTTATTCGCCCTCTCTTTCCCATTCTTCTCCTCTCTTTTTGCTTGCGTTTTTCTGTTTGCTTGTGTGTTGGATTACTTGTTGCCATGGCACAAGATAATACCAAGTTGTGTGACTTCTCGAATACCAATAATAATGATTTCCTAGTACTCTAATTGATCCTCTTAATGATGTTGAGTCTTGTGAAATCAATACCGCTTTGCTGAATCTTATTATGAAAGATCAATTTGTCGGCCTTCCTAGTGAAGATGCCGCTACTCATCTAAACAATTTTGTTGATTTGTGTGATATGCAAAAGAAGAAAGATACGGATAACGATATTGTCAAATTGAAATTATTTCCGTTTTCACTTAGAGATCGTGCTAAAGTTTGGTTTTCGTCTTTGCCTAAAAATAGTATTGATTCTTGGAACAAGTGCAAAGATGCTTTTATCTCTAAGTATTTTCCTCCTGTTAAGATCATCACTCTTAGGAACGATATTATGAATTTTAAACAACTTGATCATGAGCATGTTGCCCAATCTTGGGAAAGAATGAAATTGATGCTTCGCAATTGCCCTACTCATGGTTTGAATTTATGGATGATCATACAAAAAATTTATGCCGGTTTGAACTTTGCTTCTAGAAATCTCTTAGATTCGGCCGCGGGAGGCACCTTTATGGAAATCACGTTAGGAGATGCTACAAAATTGCTTGATAATATTATGGCTAATTATTCTCAATGGCACACCGAAAGATCTTCTAGTAAAAAAGTGCATGCTATAGAAGAAATTAATGTTTTGAGTGGAAAGATGGATGGACTTATGAAGATGTTTGCTACTAAAAATACTCCTCTTGATCCAAATGATATGCCTTTGTCTTCCTTGATTGAGAATAATAATGAATCTATGGATGTGAATTTTGTTGGTAGAAATAGTTTTGGAAATAATGCTTATAGAGGAAATTTTAATGCTAGACCGTTCCCTAGTAATCCCTCTAATAATTATGGAAATTCCTACAATAATTCTTATGGTAATTTTAATAAGATGCCCTCTGATTTTGAGAATAGTGTGAAAGAATTTATGATTTCTCAAAAGAATTTTAATGCCTTGCTTGAAGAAAAATTGCTCAAAGTTGATGATTTGGCTAGGAACGTTGATAGACTTTCGCTTGATGTTAATTCTCTTAAACTTGGATCTTCTTCTTAAGCATGATATCAATGAGTCTCTCAAAGTAATGAGAATTTCCATTGACGAGTGCAAGGAAAGAACCACTAGATTGCGTGCTAAAAAAGAAAGCTTTATAAAAGCATGTTTTTCTAGTTTCCATGAAAATAATGATGATGATCTTAAAGTTATTGATGCGTCTCCAATTAGATCTATGTTTTTCAATATGAATTTTGATGATTATGGGAGTGATGATGAACCCACTTTGCCTAGAAGGCGTCCCAAAAATTCGGAGTCTTTAGATCTTAATGCTAAATTTGGTAAAAGTGAGATTGGAGAATCCTCAACTTCTAATAATATTGAACCTACTATCTTGGATTTCAAGGAATTTGATTATGATAATTGCTCTTTAAAAGGTTGTATTTCCTTGTTGCAATCCGTTGTCAATTCTCCTCATGCTTATAGTCAAAATAAAGCTTTTACCAAACATATTGTTGATGCCTTGATGCAATCTTATGATGAAAAACTTAATTTGGAAGTTTCTATACCTAGAAAACTTAATGATGAGTGGGGACCTACTATAAAGATTAGAATTAAAGATTATGAGTGTTTTGCTTTGTGTAATTTGGGTGCTAGTGTTTCCACGAGTCCGAAAACTTTATGTGATATTCTAGGTTTCCATGATCTTGATGATTGCTCTTTAAATTTGCACGTTGCGGATTCCACCATTAAAAAGCCTATGGGAAGGATCAATGATGTTCTTATTGTTGCAAATAGAAATTTTGTGCCCGTAGATTTTATCGTTCTTGATATAGATTGCAATCTTTCTTGCCCTATTATTCTTGGTAGACCTTTCCTTAGAACGATTGGTGCGATTATTGATATGAAGGGAATATTAGATTCCAATTTCCATTAAAGAAAGTCATGGAGCACTTTCCAAGAAATAAAGTCAAATTACCTTATGAATTTATCATGCGTGCTACTTATGAATTTAGTGCCAAAGATGGCACTCGTTAGATCTATCTTTGCTTTTTATGCCTAGCTAGGGCGCTAAACGATAGCGCTAGTTGGGAGGCAACCCAATTTTTCTTTATATTTTTTGTTTTTGCTCCTGTTTAGTAATAAATCTTGCATCTACCATCTGTTTAGATGTGTCTTTATCTTTTAATTAGTGTTTGTGCCAAGTAGAACCTATAGGATAACCTATGATGATAGTTGATTTGATTCTGCTGGAAAACAGAAACTTTGCACGCATGAATATAATTTTGTTAAATCACAGGAACGTGCTTTTGCGTTGATTCTTTTTTGCTTCTGTTCAATAAACAAATTTTCCAGTACTTCCTATTTTGGTAGGATTTTTAGAGTTCCATAAGTTTGCGTTAGTTACAGATTGCTACAGACTATTCTGTTTTTGACAGATTCTGTTTTTCGTGTGTTGTTTGCTTATTTCAATGCATCTATGGCTAGTAAATTAGTTTATAAACCATAAAGAAGTTGGAATACAGTAGCTTTAAAACCAAATTAAATAAATAATGAGTTCATTGCAGTACCTTATGTGGTTGTTTTGTTTTCTTTCACTAACGGAGCTTATAAGATTTCCTGTTGAGTTTTGTGTTGTGAAGTTTTCAAGTTTTGGGTAAAGCTTTTATGGACTATGGAATAAGAATTGGCAAGAGCCTAAGCTTGGGGATGCCCATGGAACCCCAAGATACTCAAGGATAGCCAAAAGCCTAAGCTTGGGGATGCCCCGAGAAGGTATCCCCTCTTTCGTCTTCATTCATTGGTAACTTTACTTGGAGCTATATTTTTATTCGCCACATGATATGTGTTTTGCTTGGAGCGTCATGTATTATATTAGTCTTTACTTTTTAGTTTACCACAATCATCCCTGCTGTACACAACTTTTGGGAGAAGCCTATTTGATTAGAATTTGCTAGAATACTCTATGTGCTTCACTTATATCATTTGAGCTTGATAGTTTTTGCTCTAAGTGCTTCACTTATATCTTTTAGAGCATGGTGGTGTCTTAATTTTGAAGAAAATGCTAGTCTCTCATGCTTCACTTATGTTATTTTGATAGTCTTTTAGAACATCATGGTATTTGCTATTATCATAAAGTTGGTCCTAGAATGATGAGCATCCAAGTTGGGTATAATAAAAACTATCATAGAAAGTGAATTGGATGCTATGATCAATTTGATACTTGATAATTGTTTTCAGATATGAAAGTAGTGATATTAAAGTCATGCTAGTTGGGTGATTATGAATTTAAAGAATGCTTGAGTTGAAGCTTGTGATTCCCGTAACATGCACGTATGGTGAACCGCTTTGTGATGAACTAATTTACTACATCAACATCCTTGCCCCTCCGATGAGTTGTGAGTATTTTACCACAGACCTACGGGTCCATAGTTATTATCTAGATGGCTTCTTCTCTCTTTTTGGATCTCAATACAATGTTCTCCCCCTCTCTTGTGGACATCTATTCGATGTAAACTCTTTTTGTGGTGTGTTTGTCGAGATCCGATGAATTGTGGGTTTATGATCAAGTTTATCTATGAATAATATTTTAATCTTCTCTAAATTCTTTTATGTATGATTGAGTTATCTTTGCAAGTCTCTTCGAATTATCAGTTTGGTTTGGCCTACTAGATTGGTCTTTCTTGCCATGGGAGAAGTGCTTAGCTTTGGGTTCAATCTTGCGGCGTTCTTACTCAGTCACAAAAAGGGTTGCAAGACACTTATTGTATTGTTGCCATCGAGGATAACAAGATGGGGTTTATATCATATTGCATGTGTTTATCCCTCTACATCATGTCATCTTGCTTAATGCATTACTCTGTTCTTATGAACTTAATACTCTAGATGCAGGCAGGAGTCGGTCGATGTCTGGAGTAATAGTAGTAGATGCAGGCAGGAGTCGGTCTACTTGTTATGGACGTGATGCCTATATACATGATCATGCCTAGATAATCTCATGACTATGCGCTTTTCTATCAATTGCTCGACAGTAATTTGTTCACCCACCGTAATACCTATGCTATCTCGAGAGAAGCCTCTAGTGAAACCTATGGCCCCCGGGTCTATCTCTTATCATATTTCCTTCCAATCTACTTTATTTGCATCTTTACTTTTTGCATCTATATTACAAAATACCAAAAATATATTTATCTTATCTTACTATCTTTATTAGATATCAATTTCACAAGTGGTCGTGAAGGGATTGACAACCCCTTTATTGCGTTGGTTGCGAGTTCTCAGTTTGTTTGTGTAGGTGCGTGGGACTTTTGAGGAGCCTCCTACTGGATTGATACCTTGGTTCTCAAAACTGAGGGAAATACTTACGCTACACTTTGCTGCATCACCCTCTCCTCTTCAAGGAAAACCAACGCAAGCTCAAGACATAGAAGGAAGGATTTCTGGCGCCATTGCCGGGGAGGTCTAAACTCAAGTCAAGACATACCAAGTACCCATCACAAACCCATCTCCCTCGCATTTACATTATTTTCCATTTGCCTCTCGTTTTCCTCTCCCCCACTTCACCCTTGCCATTTTATTCGCCCTCTCTTTCCCAATCTTATCCTCTCTTTTCGCTTGCCTTTTTCTGTTTTGCTTGTGTGTTCGATTACTTGTTGCCATGGCACAAGATAATACCAAGTGGCCCACGAGGGTGGGGGGAACCCTCCTGCCTCGTGGATGCCTTGTTGCGTCTCCGACTTCATCTTCAAGTCTTCTGGTCTGCTTTCGGTCCAAGAAATATCATTGCGAAGGTTTCATTCCGTTTGGACTCCGTTTGCTATTCCATTGTGCAAACTCTAAAATATGCAAAAAATAATAGAAAATGGCACTAGGCCTTCGGTTAATAGGTTAGTCCCAAAAATAATATAAAAGAGCATCTTAAAGCCCATTAAACATCCAAAACAGATAATATAATAACATGGAACAATAAAAAATTATAGATACGTTGGAGACGTATCAGGTTTCGGCGTAAGCCGGCCCCCCTAATGTTTTCCTTGATGTTTTGCATAACCCATCAATGAAGTTGCTTACGGAAGAGGACTTGGTAGTTCCTGACCTGGAGGTACAATTGGTGGTGGCTCTTCATGTTATCCCTAATTGGACTGTTCCATATTTGGCTTATATGACCCAAGGCGAGTTACCTGAGGATGAAACTTTGGCCAGGCAGATAACCCGGAGGTCTAAGTCAATGACATTGTCAATGGTGAGCTTCTCAAATGCAGTGTTACAAGGGTGTTTCAACGATGTGTTTCTCCTCAGGAGGGCCGTGAAATTTTAAGGGAGATTCATGAAGGAGATTGTGGTCATCATGCCGGCTCTAAGTCTCTCATTGCGATGGCCTTTCATCATGGGTTTTACTGGCTGACGGCTCATGCTGATGCATAGGATTTGGTCAGTAAGTGTGATGGTTGTCAGAAATTTTCAAGACGAGCTCATGTGCCGGCTCAAGAGTTGAGGATGATTCCAATTACTTGGCCGTTTGCAGTCTGGGGGCTGGATAAGGTTGGGCCTTTCAAAAGGTCCAAGGATAAAGATACCCACCTCTTGGTAGCGGTTCACAAGTTTACAAAGTGGGTTGACGCTGAGCCGGTCAGCAAATGTGATGCAGCCACGGTGATTCAATTCATTAAAAAGGTGATCTTTCGTTTTGGATATCCTCATAGTATCATCACTGATAATGGTACTAATCTGTGTAAGGGAGCAATGAAAGAATTCTGTCAACAAGAGCATATCCGGCTTGATGTGTCCTCAGTGGCTCACCCCCAGTCTAATGGCCAAGATGAATGAGCTAATCAAGAAATCATGAGAGGTATCAAGCCCCGGCTTATGGTTCCTTTGCAGAGGACACCGGGTTGTTGGGTGGAGGAGTTGCCCTGCTTTGGAGTATCAATACCACCCCCAACAGATCTACGGGTTACACGCCTTTCTTCATGGTTTACGGAGCGGAGGCGGTTCTCCCTAGTGACATACGTAACGATTCGCCTCGTGTGGCGGCTTATGTTGAAGCTGATAATGAGAAAGCACGTCAGGATGCTATTAACCTATTAGATGAGGAGCATGACCTTGTGGCGGCTCGTTCGACGATTTACCAGCAAGATCTGCGTCGTTATTACAGCCGTCGGGTTAAAACCGGGACCATTCAAGAAGGCGATTTGGTGCTCCGTCTCATCTAGGATCAAACTGATATGCACAAGTTGTCCCCACCTTGGGAAGGGCACTTTGTGGTTAGCAAAAATCTGAACAATGAGTCATACTGCCATATCAATGTTCAAGACCACAAGGACACACACACGTCGGGGGAGGAGACCCGCTGGCCGTGGAATATTGCTCACGGCCTTATTACACCAGAGCCACCGGCTCTTGTGATGTACATATTTTGTCAATGTATATATTATCATGAATATAATAAAGCCGGCATCCCTGATAAATCAGGGGTCTATCATTTCATTTCTAAGAATGTGAGTCTTTATTGTCACTTCCTACAATCATTTGGGGGCTTCCTGCTCATTGAGCATAGCTATGACTACCCTCTTGATCCGGCTTGTACGCCATGATTAAAACATACTTGGGGGCTTCCTGCAAATTGAGCATAGCTATGAATACCCTACTGATCCGGCTTATATGCCTGGAATGAAATATTACTTGGGGGCTTTTTGTTCATGAACAGAGCTTTGATGAACCTTGTAATAGGCTTGGATGCCGAGTGTATTCACCAGAAAATCCAGGTTATCCTGCTTTTGTAAGTCTGCCTCTCTAGCCAAGTAATCCTGGAATGACTCACCGTACTCTTGACAGTCAATCTTACAAAGACCCTGAACTTGTCAAAGTTGAAATGGCGATTGGTCATGTGAGGCCCGGCTTACAGGTTTGAATGACGGTTTAACTCAGTGGTTGTGCGGCCCTTGAAAGCACTCGACTTTGAGGCTTGGCGGCCTATGAAAGCCTTGTTTTCTGATTTATATTTGATTTGAACACTTTTTGAGGTTTGTCTCTTGTGACATGTCAATACATGGTTGAGAAAATCGATGAGGGCGATGTTGCCTTATGGTTCATGTATGACTTTATCCGTAGTGCTATTAACCCGGCCTGGTTTTTGGACTTTAAGTCGCCAGGGTTTAATGATTATATGCTTAGAGCATTGTGCTCAAAATTTTGGGATGTTACCCCTTACTGCATGCGGTGTTGTAAGCCTGCGGTATGAATAAATTGAACAGGTTGTTATGCCTCTGTCATTGGGATGCTACCCTTGCTACATGATGTATGATAAGTCGGCAGTATGAACAAATATCACAAGTATGATATTTATTTTGTTATGAGTATATGAGGTTTGACAAACCGGCCCTGATGCTGGACTATTTAGTCATCAGTGGTGTTTATATGGGGCACTGTGACCTGCCCTGGGGTAAACCGCCAGGGAACTTGTTATCTGTTTATATGCAGGGAAAAATGACATGTCTGATCTGGGTAATTGATAATACCATAAAGCATAAGTGGCAGATCTTCAGATGATGGATCAACAGTGTTATGCAAACAAAACGTGCACGATGGCACGGTAGATCAGTATTTAACTAGCCTATTACATGGCTCCATGACCCCATATAAATAAGTGTTTTTCAAAGTAGTGCTTGATGGTGCAGAGTGCAGAACCGTCCAGCGGATCAGCTCTCATGGTTTTGGCGGCTTGAAGCCTCCGGGTCATCGCGCGCTGGTTCTTCTTCTCCCTCCACCGTCTAGAAGTTAGGTCATGACTAGTTGATGCCAGTCAAGGCTTGAAATTTAGCATCATCATCGATAATCTCGGACAGATTGATTTCTGGGGCAAAGGTGTGCTTACAGATTGGAGGGATAAGGTCTGCAATCTTGTAAGCCGGTGTGGGCATTTTCTGGTTCTCTACGGTGTAAGCCGCCTGATACTTGGACAGACACTACTAGGAAAATGGCTATAGATGGGATGGACACTAATGGCGCACTGTACATGTGGTGCGCCATTACTAAATACTAATGGGGCACCATGTGTTGGTGCGCCATTAGTGTGCAAATACTAATGGCGCACCACATCCCAAGGTGCGCCATTAGTAATTTTTTTTAATTTTTTCAAAACTACTAATGGCGCACCGTGGGAGTGGTGCGCCATTACTAGTTGACATAGTAATGGCGCACCACACCCACCGTGCGCCATTAGTAGTTTTGAAAAAAATATAAAAAAATTGTTATTAATGGCGCACCTGTGGACAATGCGCCATTACTAGTTTTAACTAGTAATGGCGCACTGTCCACTGGTGCGCCATTACTAAGTTCTT
>NC_041381.1:418964582-419014588 GCF_002162155.2 Triticum dicoccoides
ACCGTCTTTTCAGTTTAAAAAAAATAAAAAAATGATAAAAATGTCAAAAAAAGGGAAAATAAGTTTCCCATGTGATATGTGGTCTAGTTGTTGGGAAAATTTACAAATATAAATTTTGACTTTATTTGCAAAATATCTCTGGAAATTTGTAAAATGGGCATAACTTTTGCATACGAACTCGGATTAAAAAGTTTTATATATGAAAAATCATCTACTCGAAAAGTTACATCCGAATTTAACCGGGGGGAACCCCATTAAACATTTTCAAAATCCCCAAAAACCTAACCGAAAAAAAGTTACAGGGCTTTCAAGATCTAGAGGCAAAAAAATTCAAAAAAAAGATTTTGAAAATTTTTTTTTGAATTTTTTTTTCAAAAAATGATACGTAATATGACCGAGAAGTTTGAAATATTTTTCAAAATTTCATCATAGTCATGAACATGAACAAAGTCCTAGACATCAACAAGGTATAATAGGATTGATATGCTACATATATCAAGAAGTGCCTGTGAAGTGAGCTGTTGCTGGGGTTGGATAGAACTCTGAAGTTAAGTGTGCTTGGGCTGGAGTAGTGTGAGGATGGGTGACCTTTCGGGAAGTTTGACCATGGAGTGCGATTTGACCGGAGATTAAGCATATTGACCCGAGATTAAGCCATAGTGACCTGAGATTAAGAAAAATTTGAAAAAAAATTGAAAAAAAAAAAAGAAATTTTGAAATTTTTTTTTGAAAAAAAATGTTACTAATGGCGCACTTCTATGTGGTGCGCCATTAGTATACTAGATACTAATGGTGCACCGTGGGCCATACTAATGGCGCACCTGTGGTGCGCCATTAGAATCTAAAAAATACTAGTGGCGTGGTACTAATGGCGCACCAGTAGTGCGCCATTAGTAGGCAAAACCGGTGCGCCATTAGTAGGCCTTTTCCTAGTAGTGAGATCTGTATCTTCAGCAAGCAGGCTCACTAAAGGATGCATCTCCTTCACACAGGCAGCAAAATCTTTCTTGTCAAAAGGAGACCCGTCCTCTTTTAAACTGGGGTAGCCAGTGGCTAGCTCGGCCAGGTCTAAGTCTGACTGCCATGCCTTCGCCCGACTTAAAGCCGTAATGGCACCGGCTCTAGCAGTCGACCGCTTGTTTTCTTCAATTCTGGCTGGTAAGATAGAAAGTTGGCTTAACACATTGTTGAGAAGAGATGGTGTTTGTTTGCTTGGGGAGATGACGGCTATTGTGCATTGAGCTCCGGTGTATAGTTGTTCTACTAGTGTATAAACCGCCTTGAGCTTTGTTAGCATCTCCTTCCCAAGATCGCTGTTTCTGGGACCTGCATGGCATATTATGATTAAGTCACTTGGCTGTTTACAACATGGGGAGCGAAAAGTCATTATGATATAAAAAGATCTTACCAAAAATAGCAATGGTCATTTGATTGATAGGGTGCTGCAAGCCAGTAAGTTCGGTGGTGACCTCCTTCAATGACGCCTCAGCTTTTTCAGCCCTTTGGGTCAGGGCAGCCTTCTCTTCAGCCCAGGTGGCTTTCTCATTATTAAACTCAGTTTTGAGTTTTTCATTTTCATCCAAGCTAATCTTGAACTTGGAGTCAGCCTTCTAGGTTTCAGCTTCTTGTGTTTCAAGCCGGGCTTTCAAGTCACTCAGCTGAGATTGAAATTGACTGGATGCTTCCTGAAAGGAAAGGTCAAAACACATATGCACAATTATGAAACAATATATATTGATAAGTCCCAAGCCCTTTGCAAGCAACATCACTTGGCACTTGGGGGCTAATGGGTACAGAAAGTTTCTTTATGAAGTAGTATATATTGATAAGTCCCAAGCCCTTTGTAAGCAACAACACTTGTCACTTGGGGGCTAATGGATGCAAAAGCTTATTTTATGGTGCAATGACAGATGACCCTGGTTCATCATTTATCAAAGTTTACCCGGTTTGCAAGGGTGACTAGATGAGATTTTTTTATCAAGTGATAAGTCCCGGTTTATTCTGACAGATTCAACCGGCCCTTGGGGATTACAGCTGCAATGTTGATCACTATTAACTGAAGACCCAACTTAACTTAATAGTTTAAGCCGGGCCTTGGGGGATACATGTTCTGACTCAGATGCATAGCTAAAAGGCTACCTAACAAGTCTGCAGTATATTTTATTCTATCATATTCCGTAGACTTGGGGGCTAAAGGAATATATCTCATAGGAGAGCAAGAATTAATACCTCATGTTTCTGATGCATGTGCTTGACCATGTCAATCTTCAGATCTCGCTGATGTGTACTTGATTAAGATAACCGGAGAGGATTTCACTAATGCTTAGATGAGAATAATTGGCCATGTCAAATTTGACCTTGCACCTCTCGATCATTTCTTCCTTGGCAAAATGTTTAGCCAGAGCAATAAGGTTCTGCGGTTCTTGAAAACCAGTGCCAGTGATCACAACTTCCTCAGTGCTTGGTTTTGAAGGCTTAGTGCTTGGCGGTTGAGCACCCAAGGGATCAACAATTATATGATCAGCAGAGGTACCACGATTTTCTAGTGGCGGGTCATCAGCAGGATCCTCCGGTTGTTGCACGAAGGCCTCAGATATTGGTGCTTGCTTTTCTGGTTCATGAGGCTTGGGGTCTTCTGTGGGCTTGTTCATTTTGGCCTTTTTGCTAGGCTTTGCTTTCCCACTACAAGAGGAGTCAAAAAGTCAGTATGAGTTTAGAGATGTTGAAAAGCACAGATTAAGTTGGTACCCAGCAACAGTCTTGAAAGCCGGAAGCAGAGTCTGGGATGAATCGCCAGACGAAGAGTGAGAGGTCCCCTGGTAATTTGAGTCAGAGGCATGAAGTACTGGATGAATAAAGCCTGTTTTAAAATAAATAGAGTCGGAATTTTTGAATACCTCATTCCAGCGTTTGCGTGGGGCTGGCGTGTTAGGTAAACTGGAGGAAAGTTCTCCGCCTCCACTGGTCTGGGTTCTGCGCCGGTTCTCATGTTGTTGTTGCTTCAAAATAAAGTTGGGATCCCGGTGAGCTAAAGGGTGAGAAAACCTTACTTTCCGGATCACGCGTCAAATTTTCTGTCTTGGCAAGGGCTCTGAGCCGGAGGAAATAATGGTTAGCTCGTCATCACCCACCTGGCTGGTCTCCGCGTCATCCTGATAGCAATCAGTGTAAATAAGATGGATGAAAAAAGAGCCAAGGGAATCAAGATCTAACTCCGACTCTTCATCTTCATCCACATTAAACTTGTCAGAGGCAGTGGATTTCTTTTTGTTCTTCTTCATGGCTTTGGTCTTAGCCCTGGCCTTCTTGGCGGCTTTTTCATCATATCTCGTATCCCAAAAAGTGGATCTAGTCTGAGAAAGATTTCAATAAAGATTGGGGATTTATAGATTCTATGAACAATGAAGTAAAGTATATAAACCGGACAGACTTACCTCTGGTGCTGGGTTAAGTTTGCAGAAGGGATTCAGACCCACTTTGCTGCAGCTCCCCAAGCTTTCATGGAGAAGAGTTTTGGTCATTTCATTGATGGCTTTATCAGACAAACACGTTGAACTGTAACGCAGTGGATCTTTGGTGTCGCCAGTATATGTACACATTAAACCGGGCCGACGGCTTAAAGGTATGATCTTCCAAGCTACCCAGCACTGAACCAGATCAATCCCGATCAACCCATTTCCCAATAATGCCCTAACCTTTGAGAAGGTAGGTGCAAGTTTGGCCCGTTCAGCAGTGGTAAGCCGGTCGAGAAGAGGGTGCTTCGGGTTAAGCCCTTGGTCACGAAAGTCTGGTAAAGGATTTTCATCAGCAGGAGAAGTATCTTTGCAGTAGAACCAGGTTTGATTCCAATCTTTGGGATGGCTTGGAAGCTGAGCATAAGGGAAAATGGCGTCTCTGCGTCGCTGAATTGAGATCCCTCCAAGTTCTTGGCTGGGACCGTCGGTGAATTCATTCTGGCGGTTCAGGTAAAAAAATACTCTCTAAAGAGGTCAACACTAGGTTCTTCTTGAAGGTATACTTCACAAAAGACTTGGAAATTGCAAATATTGGAAATGGAATTGGGCCTGATATCTTGAGGATGAAGTTGCAGAAAATGTGGAACATCACAGAAGAATTTTGATCTGGGCGGTTGGAAGCCCCGGTTCATGTGATCAGTGAAAATGATAACTTCATCGTCCTGCGGCTGAGGTTTGGCTTCATCCAGTTTAGGAGCACGCCAGTGAATGATGTCTTTGGCCAGTAAGAAACTAATCTTGACATAATCTTCGAGCATTGCCTCGGTAACGATGGATGGGACCCAGTCGCGTGACGTGACGGTCTTGGTCATGATTGGGTGCACGGCCTACACAAGGCGATTCAAGATGTTATTAAAGTAGCAGATATCTGGCGAGTTACAAGTTATTGTTTAAACCGCTATACAGGGCTAAAATCTGTGGAGATCCAACTCAGAATATGTGGATTGTTAAACCGGAGGATTGAATTATGAGGATGAATAAGCCAGCTTTGTTAAACCAAAAGGGCATGGCCGGTTTATTAACTTAAGTGGATCATGGCGGTTTAAACGATGCCTAATGTTATATGAGGGGTCACGGTTTATGTCATAAAACCGCCATGGCAGTTTTGGTACTTTGAATCTATTAAGTGAAAATTTTGCTAAGTGCTGAGCAAACAGATTTCACAAGCTAAAGCTATAGTTTCGGATCTATGGCAGTTCGGAAAAGACAGTGAAATTAAAACCTAAGGTGGCGGCAGTGGAAAGCTCTGATGGTCTGAGCTGTTTTTCTAGATGCTATTCTAATAATGAAAATGATGGTAAAACTACTTCTGCACAAGATTTATAGTCTATCCAGATCAAAAGCTATCAGAGTTGAGGAAACAACGAAGAACGGCAAGAACACCGACAAACGGCCCGAACCCTAATGCAGATATGAGATAAAAGGGGGAGGTGTACTTACAAGCGATGAGGAGCAGGGCTCGCGCGCCGGAGTTTTATGGTCAAATCAGGTCGATGCAGCGGCCTGGGTTGGTGCAGCGGTTGGAGGTCGTGGTGGCGGAACTTGAGCGCTGGTGCGGCTGCGCAAAGGAGGAAGACGAAGGAGGAAGCGAGGGGGGAAATGATAAAGACCCCTATCCCTATTTATAAGGGGGCGAATACAAGGCATGCACGGGAATCTAGGAGGCCGAAATCATCATGTGGCTATATGTATGCCTGGATTTTTGGGATGTTTATTAAGATAAGGATCAATTAAGATGTTCTGGGCCTCATGCGAAGTTAATGCGAGACATCATGGCGGTTTAAGAAGATTTTGAGAGATGACGTCATGGCGGGTTACAACAAGTGATGCAGATTCTTACAAGTCAGGTATTGAAGATTGATATGAACAAGTTCAAATCAACCTGGGGCCTAATGTTGGGGATATAACTGTTGGGTATGAACCACCCAGGAGGGACCGGGTCATACCACTGGCGACTATCAATGAAGATGGCGGGTCATAGCAATCCCGTTGACGGCCCAAGACCCAGAGGCAACTTAAGTCCCAAGAGGATGAACCGCCATATGGATCACTTGTATTGTAAGGCAGGTTTAGTTAGTCACCGAGCTGGACACGTTGTCTATAAGTCGGCCGGGACTCTGTAAGCCGCCGGGCGTCAACCTATGTATATAAAGGGACGACCCGGCGGCAAGTTAGGGCGAGAAAGAAGAGATCGAGAACTAGGTCAAGCGTATTCGCTCCTTGGTAATCGAAGTCCAAGCAATACCACCCTACACTGGATTAGGCTTTTATCTCCATCGCGAGGGGCCGAACCAGTATAAACTCTCTGTGTCCCTTGTCCCGTTTAACCCCTTCAACCTAACTACGTTGCGATGACTCCACACATAAGTCCTTATGCTAGGACATCTGACGTGAAAATTCCATGACAGTTTGTCTCTCTAAATAGATATATGTGAAGCATGAGAGTTTAATTCTTTCTACAAAAGACCATGCTCTAACAAATATAAGTGAAGCAAAAGAGCATTCTACGAACATTGGTTTTCTATGTGAAGAGAAAAAGGCAATCCACACTTCAAATAATATGAGTGAAGCACATGAAGCATTCTATAAAGCCATACTCAAAAGATATAAGTGAAGTGCAATGAGCATTCTATAAATCAACCATGGACTATCTCATACCAGCATGGTGCATAAAAGAAAAATGAAAACTAAATGCAAAAGATGCTCCAAGATTTGCACATGTCATATGAACGAAACGAATCCGAAAACATACTGATACTTGTTGAAGAAAGATGGGATGCCTTCCAGGGCATCCCCAAGCTTAGACGCTTGAGTCTCCTTGAATATTTACTTGGGGTGCCTTGGTCATCCCCAAGCTTGAGCTCTTTCCTATCATCCTTCTCCTCATATCGAGACCTCCTCGGTCTCCAAACACTTCATCCACACAAAACTCAACAGAAATAAATGACTCTCTAAAACCTCTGGGTTGTCTCCCTGGCGGCACTTTCTATAAAGCCATTAAGCTAGGCATAAAGTGCTCAAGTAATGAATCAACCCGGATCCCAAGGTATATCAAAGACAATTTTAATTAACAATGATTTGGCATTTAGTAGTGAGCACAAAGCAACATATATCATGCAATGACGAAGTCTAACTCTCTTCCTATGCATCGGCATGTCATACAAGAACAATTCATGCACATCATGTAAAAGCCAATACATAGCATAAGTAGTTTCTTACAATTTTATCGTGTTGGAAATATAGAGAGTTGCAGAAGTAGTTCCTCTCTCATAATAATTGCAAGTAGGAGCAGCAAGCACATGCATATTATATTCATCAAAATTATCACGTGCAACGGTAAAAGGCAACCCATCAATATAATCCTCAATAGGAGCAAACTTCTCTAATATAGTGTAGTTTGGATAATTCAAAAAGATAATAGGACTATCATGTGTGGGTGCAATAGCAACAATTTCATGTTTAACATAAGGAACAATAGCAAGTTCATCTCCAATAGCATAATTCATATTGGCATCTTGGCCACAAGCATAGTAAGCATCATCAAAAAGGGATATTTCATATGAATCAATGGGATCATAGCAATTATCATAGGATTCATCCTTCGATAAGAACGAAGGAAAATTAAACAATGTATGAGTTGAAGAGTTACTCTCATTATAAGGTGGGCACAGGTAGCTAATCCGCTCTTCCTCCTTTTGTTCTTCGCTCTCCTCATCATCTTTTTCATCCAATGAGCTCACAGTTTCATCAATTCCTTCTTCCATAGACTCCTGCAAAACATTAGTCTCTTCTTGGACATCGGAGACTTTCTCAATAAATGCATCAATATCGGAATTGTATTTATAATTATTATAGCAATATTTAAGGATGGCAAAATTTTCAGGTCTATAAACATCATCATCAAACTTTTCATACTTTAAAAACAAAGATTCAATTCCATAAGCACCCTTAAAAGCAACAAATTCTTTTATTCGTTCCACATCATAGTAATCATATATACCATTGGCATAAGAAGCCAAGGTTTCATTACCATTAAATTTGCATGTAAAGGGAAGGTGTGGAGAATTCTGAAGGAAATATTCCCTAGAGGCAATAATAAAGTTATTATTTATTTCCTTATTTCATGATAAATGTTTATTATTCATGCTAGAATTGTATTAACCGGAAACATGATACATGTGTGAATACATAGACAAACATATAGTCACTAGTATGCCTCTACTTGACTAGCTCATTAATCAAAGATGGTCATGTTTCCTAACCATAGACATGTGTTGTCATTTGATTAATGGGATCACATCATTAGGAAAATGATGTGATTGACATGACCCATTTCGTTAGCCTAGCACTTGATCGTTTAGTATGTTGCTATTGCTTTCTTCATGACTTATACATGTTCCTGTAACTATGAGATTATGCAACTCCCGTTTACCGGAGGAACACTTTGGGTGCTACCAAACGTCACAACGTAACTGGGTGATTATAAAGGAGTACTACAGGTGTCTCCAAAGGTACATGTTGGGTTGGCGTATTTCGAGATTAGGTTTTGTCACTCCGATTATCGGAGAGGTATCTCTGGGCCCTCTCGGTAATGCACATCACTATAAGCCTTGCAAGCAATGTGACTAATGAGTTAGTTGCGGGATGATGTATTACGGAACGAGTAAAGAGACTTGCCAGTAACGAGATTGAACTAGGTATTGGATACCGACGATCAAATCTCGGGCAAGTAACATACCGATGACAAAGGGAACAACGTATATTGTTATGCGGTTTGACCGATAAAGATCTTCGTAGAATATGAAGGAACCAATATGGGCATCCAGGTCCCGCTATTGGTTATTGACTGAGAATGGTTCTAGGTCATGTCTACATAGTTCTCGAACCCGTAGGGTCCGCACACTTAACGTTACGATGACAGTTTTATTATGAGTTTATAAGTTTTGATGTACCGAAGTTTGTTCGGAGTCCCGGATGTGATCATGGACATGACGAGGAGTCTCGAAATGGTCGAGACATAAAGATTGATATATTGGAAGCCTATGTTTGGACATCGGAAAGGTTCCGGGTGAAATCGGGATTTTACCGGAACACTGGGGGGTTACCGGAACCCTCCCGGGGGTTAATGGGCCTTAGTGTGCCATGAGGGAGAAGAGGAGGGCCAGCCAGGGCAGGCCGCGCGCCCCTCCCCCCCCCCCTAGTACGAATAGGACAAGGAAGGGGGGGGCGGCGCCCCCCTTTCCTCTTTCCCCTCCCCCCTTTCCTTCTCCACCAAGGCAAGAGGGGGGAGTCCTACTCGCGGTGGGAGTAGGACTCCTCCAGGCGCACCCCAAAGGGGCCGGCCGCACCTCCCCCTCCCTCCTTTATATACGGGGGCAGGGGGCACCCCCTCACACACAAGTTGATCTATGGATCGTTCCTTAGCCGTGTGCAGTGCCCCCCTCCACCATATTCCACCTCGGTCATATCGTCGCAGAGTTTAGGCGAAGCCCTACGGCGGTGGAGCATCATCATCGTCACCACACCGTCGTGCTGACGGAACTCATCCCCGAAGCTTTGCTGGATCGGAGCCCGGGGATCGTCATCGAGCTGAACGTGTGCTGAACTCGGAGGTGCCGTACGTTCGGTGCTTGGATCGGTTGGATCGTGAAGACGTACGACTACATCAACCGCGTTGTCATAACACTTCCGCTTACGGTCTACGAGGGTACGTGGACGGACATTCTCCCCTCTCGTTGCTATGCCATCACCATGATCTTGCGTGTACGTAGGAAAATTTTGAAATTACTACGTTCCCCAACAGTGGCGTCCGAGCCTAGGTTTTATGCGTTGATGTTATATGCACGAGTAGAACACAAGTGAGTTGTGGGCGATATAAGTCATACTGCTTACCAGAATGTCATACTTTGGTTCAGTGGCATTGTGAGATGAAGCGGCCCGGACCGACATTACGCGTACGCTTATGCGAGACTGGTTTCACCGCTACGAGCAGTCGTTGCTTAAAGGTGACCGGCGGGTGTCTGTATCTCTCACTTTAGTTGAACCGAGTGTGGCTACGCCCGGTCCTTGCGAAGGTTAAAATAGCACCAACTTGACAAACTATCGTTGTGGTTTTGATGCGTAGGTAAGAACGGTTCTTGCTAAGCCCGTAGCAGCCACGTAAAAATTGCAACAACAAAGTAGAGGACGTCTAACTTGTTTTTGCAGGGCATGTTGTGATGTGATATGGTCAAGACGTGATGCTATATTTTATTGTATGAGATGATGATGTTTTGTAACCGAAGTTATCGGCAACTGGCAAGAGCCATATGGTTGTCGCTTTATTGTATGAAATGCAAACGCCCTGTAATTGCTTTACTTTATCACTAAGCGGTAGCGATAGTCGTAGAAGCAATAGATGGCGTAACGACAATGATGCTACGATGGAGATCAAGGTGTCGTGCCGGTGACGATGGTGATCACGATGGTGCTTCGAAGATGGAGATCACAAGCACAAGATGATGATGGCCATATCATATCACTTATATTGATTGCATGTGATGTTTATCCTTTATGCATCTTATCTTGCTTTGATTGATGGTAGCATTTTAAAATGATCTCTCACTTAATAATCAAGAAGTGTTCTCCTTGAGTATGCACCATTGCAAAAGTTCTTCGTGCTGAGACACCACGTGATGATCGGGTGTGATAGGCTCTACGTTCAAATACAACGGGTGCCTAGCATATACAGATATGGTCTTGGAACACGGAGACCGAAAGGTCGAACGTGAATCATATAGTAGATATGATCAACATAGTGATGTTCACCATTGAAACTACTCCATCTCACGTGATGATCGGACATGGTTTAGTTGATTTGGATCACGTGATCACTTAGATGACTAGAGAGATGTTTGTCTAAGTGGGAGTTCTCAAGTAATATGATTAATTGAACTTTAATTTATCATGAACTTAGTCCTGGTAGTATTTTGCAAATTATGTTGTAGATCAATAGCTTGCGTTGTTGCTTTCATATGTTTATTTTTATATGTTCCTAGAGAAAATTGTGTTGAAAGATGTTAGTAGCAATGATGCGGATTGGATCCGTGATCTGAGGTTTATCCTCATTGCTGCACAGAAGAATTATGTCCTGAATGCACCGCTAGGTGACAGACCTATTGCAGGAGCAGATGCAGACGTTATGAACGTTTGGCTAGCTCAATATGATGACTACTTGATAGTTTTGTGCACCATGCTTTATGGCTTAGAATCGGGACTTCAAAAACGTTTTGAACGTCATGGACCATATGAGATGTTCCAGGAATTGAAGTTAATATTTCAAGCAAATACCCGAGTTGAGAGATATGAAGTCTCCAACAAGTTCTATAGCTAAAAGATGGAGGAGAATCTCTCAACTAGTAAGCCTGTGCTCAGATTGTCTGGGTACTTCAATCACTTGAATCAAGTGGGAGTTAATCTTCCAGATAACATAGTGATTGACAGAATTCTCTAGTCACCATCACTAAGTTACTAGAACTTCGTGATGAACTATAGTATGCAAGGGATGACGAAAACAATTCCCAAGCTCTTCGTGATGCAAAAATCGGCGAAGGTAGAAATCAAAGAAAAACATCAAAGTGTTGATGGTGGACAAGATCACTAGTTTCAAGAAAAAGGGCAAAGGGAAGAAGGGGAACTTCAAGAAGAATAGCAAGCAAGTTGCTGCTCAAGTGAAGAAGCCCAAGTTTGGACCTAAGCCTAAGACTAAGTGATTCTACTACAAAGGGACTGGTCACTGGAAGTGGAACTACCCCAAGTATTTGGCGGATAAGAAGGATGGCAAAGTGAACATAGGTATATTTGATATACATGCTATTGATGTGTACTTTACTAGTGTTTATAGCAACCCCTTGGTATTTGATACTAGTTCAGTTGCTAAGAGTAGTAACTCGAAACGGGAGTTGCAGAATAAACAGAAACTATTTGAGGGTGAGGTGACGATGAATGTTGGAAGTAGTTCCAAGATTGATATGATCATCATCGCACACTCCCTATACTTTCGGGATTAGTGTAGAACCTAAATAAATGTTATTTGGCGTTTGCGTTGAGCATGAATATGATTTGATCATGTTTATTGCAATACGGTTATTCATGTAAGTTAGAGAATAATTATTGTTCTGTTTACATGAATAAAACCTTCTATGGTCATACACCCAATGAAAATGTTTTGTTGGATCTCGATCGTGTGATACACATATTCATAATATTGAAACCAAAAGATGTAAAGTTAAAAATGATAGTGCAACCTATTTGTGGCACTGCTGTTTAGATCATATTGGTGTAAAGCGCATGAAGAAACTCCATAAAAGATGGATTTTCGGAATCACTTGGTTATGAATCATTTGATGCTTGCGAACCGTGCCTTTTGGGCAAGATGACTAAAACTCCGTTCTCCGGAACAATGGAACAAGCTACTGACTTATTGGAAATAATACATACCGATGTATGCGATCCAATGAGTGTTGATGCTCGTGGCAAGTATCGTTATTTTCTGACCTTCACAAGATGATTTGAGCAGATATGGGTATATCTACTTGATGAAACATAAGTCTGAAATAGTTGAAAGGTTCAAAGAATTTCAGAGTAAAGTGGAAAAATCATCATAACAAGAAAATAAAGTTTCTGCGATCTGATCCGGAGACAAATATTTGAGTTACGAGTTTGGTCTTCAATTAAAACAATGTGGAATAGTTTCACAGCTCACGCCACCTGGAACACCACAATGTTATGGTGTGTCCAAACGTCGTAACCGCACTTTATTGGATATGGTGCGATCTATGATGTCTCTTACCGATTTACCGCTATTGTTTTGGGGTTATGCATTAGAGACAACTGCATTCACTTTAAATTGGGCACCATCAAAATCCGTTGACACGACGCCTTATGAACTGTGGTTTGGCAAGAAACCAAAGTTGTCGTTTCTTAAAGTTTGGAGTTGCGATGCTTATATGAAAAGGTTTCAACCTGATAAGCTCGAACCCGAATCGGAGAAGTGCGTCTTCATAGAATACCCAAAGGAAACTATTGGGTACTCCTTCTATCAAAAATCCAAAGGCAAAACATTCGTTGCTTAGAATGGATCCTTTCTAGAGAAGGAGTTTCTCTCGAAAGAAGTGAGTGGGAGGAAAGTAGAACTTGATGAGGTAACTGTACCTGCTCCCTAATTTGAAAGTAGTTCATCACAGAAATCTGTTCCTGTGACTACTACACCAATTAGTGAGGAAGTTAATGATGATGATCATGAAACTTCAGATTAAGTTACTACAGAACCTCGTAGGTCTTCCAGAGTAAGATCCGCACCAGAGTGGTACGGTAATCCTGTTCTGGAAGTCATGTTACTAGACCATGATGAACCTATGAACTATGAGGAAGCGATGATGAGCCCAGATTCCACGAAATGGCTTGAGGCCATAAAATCTGAGATATGATCCATGTATGAGAACAAAGTATGGACTTTGATTGACTTGCTCGATGATCAGCAAGCCATGTTAAATAAATGGATCTTCAAGAGGAAGACGGACACTAATAGTAGTGTTACTATCTACTAAGCTCGACTTGTTGTGAAAGATTTTCAACAAGTTCAAGGTGTTGAATACGATGAGATTTTTTCACTCGTATCGAAGCTTAAGTCTGTCTGAATCATGTTAGCAATTGCCACATTTTATGAAATCTGGCAAATGGATGTCAAAACTGCATTCCTTAATGGATTTATTAAAGAAGAGTTGTATATGATGCAACCAGAAAGTTTTTTTCAATCCTAAAGATGCTAACAAAGTGTGCAAGCTCTATGGACTGGTGCAAGCATCTCGGAGTTGGAATATACGCTTTGATGAGTTGATCAAAGCATATGGTTTTATACAGACTTTTGAAGAAGCCTGTATTTACAATAAAGTGAGTGGGAGCACTACAACATTTCTGATAAGTATATGTGAATGACATATTGTTGATCGGAAATAATGTATAATTATTCTGCAAAGCATAAAGGAGTGTTTGAAAGGAGTTTTTCAAAGAAAGACCTTGGTGAAGCTGCTTACACATTGAGCATCAAGATCTATAGAGATAGATCAAGACGCTTGATAAGATTTTTCAATGAGTACATACCTTGATAAAATTTTGAAATAGTTCAAAATAGAACAGTCAAAGAAGGAGTTCTTGCCTGTGTTACAAGGTGTGAAGTTGAGTAAGACTCAAGACCCGACCATTGCAGAAAATAGAAAGAGAATGAAAAGTCATTCCATATGCCTCAGTCATAGGTTCTATAAAGTATGCTATGCTATGAACCAGACCTATTGTATACCTTTCTCTGTGTTTGGCAAAGGAATACAATTTTGATGTAATAAGTAGATCACTGGACATGGGTCAAGAATATCCTTAGTGAGGACTAAGGAGATGATTCTCGATTATGGAGGTGATAAAAGAGCCCATCGTAAAAGTTACAACGATGCAAGCTTTTACACCAATCCAGATGACTCTAAGTCTCAATCTGGATACATATTGAAAGTGGGAGCAATTAGCTAGAGTAGCTCCGTGTAGAGCATTGTGGACATAGAATATTTGCGAAATACATACGGCTCTGAATATGACAGACCCGTTGACTAAGCTTCTCTCACGAGCAAAACATGATCATACCTTAGTACTCTTTTGGGTGTTAATCACATTGCGATGTGAACTAGATTATTGAATCTAGTAAACCTTTTGGGTGTTGATCACATGATGATGTGAACTATGGGTATTAATCACATGCAGATGTGAATATTGGTGTTAAATCACATAGCAATGTGAACTAGATTATTGACTCTAGTGCAAGTGGGAGACTGAAGGAAATATGCCCTAGAGGCAATAATAAAGTTATTGTTTATTTCCTTATTTCATGATAAATGTTTATTAATGCTAGAATTGTATTAACCGGAAACATGATACATGTGTGAATACATAGACAAACATATAGTCACTAGTATGCCTCTACTTGACTAGCTCATTAATCAAAGATGGTCATGTTTCCTAACCATAGACATGTGTTGTCATTTGATTAATGGGATCACATCATTAGGAGAATGATGTGATTGACATGACCCATTCCGTTAGCCTAGCACTTGATCGTTTAGTATGTTGCTATTGCTTTCTTCATGACTTATACATGTTCCTGTAACTATGAGATTATGCAACTCCCGTTTACCGGAGGAACACTTTGGGTGCTACCAAACGTCACAACGTAACTAGGTGATTATAAAGGAGTACTACAGGTGTCTCCAAATGTACATGTTGGGTTGGCGTATTTCGAGATTAGGTTTTGTCACTCCGATTGTCGCAGAGGTATCTCTGGGCCCTCTCGGTAATGAACATCACTATAAGCCTTGCAAGCAATGTGACTAATGAGTTAGTTGCGGGATGATGTATTACGGAACGAGTAAAGAGACTTGCCGGTAACGAGATTGAACTAGGTATTGGATACCGATGATCAAATCTCGGGCAAGTAACATACCGATGACAAAGGGAACAACGTATATTGTTATGCGGTTTGACCGATAAAGATCTTCGTAGAATATGAAGGAACCAATATGGTCATCCAGGTCCCGCTATTGGTTATTGACCGAGAATGGTTCTAGGTCATGTCTACATAGTTCTCAAACCCATAGGGTCCGCACGCTTAACGTTACAATGACAGTTTTATTATGAGTTTATAAGTTTTGATGTACCGAAGTTTGTTCGGAGTCCCGGATGTGATCACGGACATGACGAGGAGTCTCGAAATGGTCGAGACATAAAGATTGATATATTGGAAGCCTATGTTTGGACATCGGAAAGGTTCCAGGTGAAATCGGGATTTTACCGGAACACCGGGGGGTTACCGGAACCCTCCCGGGGGTTAATGGGCCTTAGTGGGCCATGAGGGAGAAGAGGAGGGCCGGCCAGGGCAGGCCGCGCGCCCCCTCCCCCCCCCTAGTCCGAATAGGACAAGGAAGGGGGAAGGGGGGCCGCGCCGCCCTTTCCTCTTTCCCCTCCCCCCTTTCCTTCTCCACCAAGGCAAGAGGGGGGAGTCCTACTCGCGGTGGGAGTAGGACTCCTCCAGGCGCAACCCAAAGGGGCCGGCCGCACCTCCCCCTCCCTCCTTTATATACGGGGGCAGGGGGGCACCCCATCACACACAAGTTGATCTACGGATCGTTCCTTAGCCGTGTGCGGTGCCCCCCTCCACCATATTCCACCTCGGTCATATCATCGCAGAGTTTAGGCGAAGCCCTGCGCCGGTGGAGCATCATCATCGTCACCACACCGTCGTGCTGACGGAACTCATCCCCGAAGCTTTGCTGGACCGGAGCCCAGGGATCGTCATCGAGCTGAACGTGTGCTGAACTCGGAGGTGCCGTACGTTCGGTGCTTGGATCGGTCGGATCGTGAAGACGTACGACTACATCAACCGTGTTGTCATAACGCTTCCGCTTATGGTCTACAAGGGTACGTGGACGGACACTCTCCCCTCTCGTTGCTATGCCATCACCATGATCTTGCGTGTACATTGGAAAATTTTGAAATTACTATGTTCCCCAACAAATTCATCCTAGAGAAACAAGTATAATCATATCTCAAGTATAGCTCCTGAGCATACCAATGCAACATATGAATTTGATCCAATAACAATTTCCCTTTATGAGTCAAGCGATAATCCCTAAACTATTCACGTTGACCCAACGTTACTCCCATTATCAAGTTGAATGGGGTTTTCTCAGGATTATCAAAGTAGTGCATAATATTTTTCACATAACGAGCATCGAGGGTTTTAGGAGGTTCCCCATCTCCATGAGTAGCAAGTTCCACTAATTTTTTTGGTGTTTCGTGTTCCATATCCATAACTAAAGATAGAGAATAACTTAGAACAGGAAATAAAAATTACTTAGTGATAAAGCAAACAAGCACACACGATAATATTCACCCCACACTATTGCTCCCCGGCAACGGCGCTAGAAAAAGGTCTTGATAACCCACAAGTGTAGGGGGTCATTTATAGCCTTCTTCGATAAATAAGAGTGTTGAACCCAATGAGGAGCTAAAGGCAGAACAAATATTCCCACAAGTTCTATCGACCACCGATACAACTCTACGCACACTTGATGTTTGCTATACCTAGAACAAGTATGATACTATTTTGCGAGAATAAAACTACGAGTACTTTGCGAGAATAAAACAAAGAATAAATTGCGAGGTAATAAAAGTGGATAGCTTTTGTCAACAATAAAGTCATTTGTCCCTAGGCAATCAGTAACAAGTACCGGTAATCATTCTTGCAATTTTATATGAGGGATAGGCATGAGCTAACATACTTTCTCTACTTGGATCATATGCACTTATGATTGGAACTCTAGCAAGCATCTGCAACTACTAAAGATCATTAAGGTCATGAAACCCAACGGTAGCATTAACTATCAAGTCCTCTTTACTCCCATACGTCATACCCCACTTACTCGGGTTTAAGCTTCTTTCACTCTCGCTACCCACCATGAGCGAACCATGAACATATTGCAACACCCTATAGCAGGGGGCCCTCACGTTTGCGTGAGAACGGAGGGCACCGTAGGACAGCACCATAAATAAAATATACAATCATATCAACCAAGATCACGATTAACCCATAGGACAAAACAGATCTACTCAAACATCATAGGATAACCATAGATCATTGGAAATAATATATGGAGTTGAGCACCATGTTTAAGTAGAGATTACAGCGGGGGAAGAGGTGTTACACCGCTGCATAGAGGGGAGAGAGTTGGTGTTGACGGTAGCAAGATTGTTTATGTAGATCATTGTCACGATCCTAGCCTCGGTGGCACTCCAGCGCCACCAGGAGAGAGGGGGAGAGAGCCCCCTCCTTCTTCTTCTTCCTTGGCCTCCCCCCTAGATGGGAGGAGAGTTCCCCCTCTGGTCCATCGTCTCCATGGCGGAGGAGGGGCAGGAGCCCCTCCGAGATTGGATCTCCCTCTTTGTTTTCTTCTGTTTCGCACTCCCCAGATCTGGCCAAAACCGTTTCTTATATTCCCAGAGATCCATAACTCCGATTGCGCTGATATTTTTACACGATTTTTTCCTGATATAAGCTTCCTTGCGCCCGAAGTACAACTCCAACCGACATACGAGGTGAGCACAACCTGCCACCACGCGCCAGGGGCCTAGGGTGCGCCCTGGTGTATCGTGGTTCGTGTGGGCCTCCATTTGCGGTGATTCCAACTCCTAAAATTCACAAATATTCCAAAATAACTCTCCCTGGAGTTTCATCACATTTGGACTTTGTTTGATATGGATTTTCTGCGATACAAAAACATGCAACAAACAGGAACTGGCACTGGGCACTAGATAAGTAAGTTGGTCCAAATAAATCATATAAAATAGGTGCCAAAAGCCGGAGCATCCGAGAGCGAGCCAGCCCGGGCAGTCGGACAGGGGGCCGTCTGGGGCGGCCTGAGCAGTCGAACTGAGGGGCTTTGCTAGACCCGATGTCTTGAAATATTGTCTCGCCGTCTTCGGGGTACCCGTGGTCAATTACCCCGACAAGTGGTGTTATGTGAACATCGACTACATGAAAATTCACCATTATTCAGGCCTAGGGGAAGGCATTGGGAAGTAATAAGGAGATGATGGGTTGCTAGATTGACAGAAGCTTAAACCCTAGTTTATGCGTTGCTTCATAAGGGGCTGATTTGGATCTATATGTTTCATGCTGTGGTTAGGTTTACCTTAATTCGTAGTTGCAGATATTTGCGAGAGGGGTTAATCATAAGTGGGGGGCTTGTCCAAGGAAGGGCAGCACCCAAGCACCGGTCCACCCACATATCAAATTATCAAAGTAACGAGCGCGAATCATATGAGCATGATGAAAACTAACTTGACAACAATTCCCATGAGTCCTTGGGAGCGCTTTGCTTAATATAAGAGTTCGTCCTGGCTTGTCCTGTGCTACAAAAAGGATTGGGCCACCTTGCTACACCTTAGTTACTTAATTTACTTGTTACCCGTTGATGACCCACAAGTATAGCGGATCTGTCATAGTCCTTTCGATAAGTAAGAGTGTCGAACCCAACGAGGAGCGGAAGGAATTGACAAGCGGTTTTCAGTAAGGTATTCTGTGCAAGCACTAAAATTATCGGTAACAGATAGTTTTGTGATAAGGTAATTTGTAACGGGTAACAAGTAACAAAAGTAAACCAGGTGCAACAAGGTGGCCCAATCCTTTTTGTAGCAAAGGACAAGCCTGGACAAACTCTTATATAAAGCAAAGCGCTCCCGAGGACACATGGGAATTTCTGTCAAGCTAGTCTTCATCATTCTCATATGATTCACGTTCGTTACTTTGATAATTTGATATGTGGGTGGACTGGTGCATGGGTACTGCCCTTCCGTGGGGAAGCATCCCGCTTATGATTAACCCCTCTCACAAGCATCCTCAACTACCAAAGAAGAACTAAGGTAAACCTAACCATAGCATGAAATATGGATCCAAATTAGCCCGTTTCGAAGAAATGCATAAACTCGGGCTTAAGCTTCTATCACTCTAGCAACCCATCATCTACTGATTACTTCCCAATGCCTTCCCCTAGGCCCAAATCATGGTGAAGTTTCATGTAGTCTACATTCAAATAACACCACTAGAGGAGCGACAACATACATCTCATCAAAATATCGAACTAACACCAAATTCACATGATTACTTATAACAGGACTTCTCCCATGTCCTCGGGAACAAACGTAACTACTCACAAATCATATTCATGTTCATAATCAGAGGGGTATTAATATGCATAAATGATCTGAACATATGATCTTCCACCGAATAAACCAACTAGCATCAACTACAAGGAGTAATCAACACTACTAGCAACCTACAGGTACCAATCTAAGGTTTTGAGAAAAAGATCAGATACAAGAGATGAATTAGGGTTTGAGAGGAGATGGTGCTAGTGAAGATGTTGATGGCGATTGACCCCCTCTCGATGAGAGGATCGATGGTGATGATGATGGCGATGATTTCCCCCTCCCGGAGGGATGTTTCCTCAGCAGAACAGCTCTGCCGGAGCCCTAGATTGGTCCTGCCCAGGTTCCGCCTCAAGACGGTGGTGCTTCATCCCAAAAGCTTCCTTATGATTTTTTTCCAGGGCAAAAGACACCATATAGCAGAAGATGGGCATCGGGGGCCTGCCCAGGTGGCCCATGAGGCAGGGGTGCGTGCCCAGGGGGTAGGGTGCGCCCTCCACCCTCGTGGCTACTGGGTGGCCCCCCTCTGGTGCTTTCTTTGCCCAATATTTTTAATATATTCCAAAACTAACTTTTGTGGACTTTCAGGACTTTTGGAGTTGTGCAGAATAGGTCTCTAATATTTACTCCTTTTTCAGCCCAGAATTCCAGTTGTCGGCATTCTCCCTCTTCGTGTAAACCTTATAAAATAAGAGAGAAAAGGCATAAGTATTATGACATAATGTGTAGTAACAGCCCATAATGCAATAAATATTGATATAAAAGATGCAAAATGGACGTATCACCGTTACGATTTATCTTATCACAAAACTATCTATTACCAATAATTTCAGTGCTTGCAGAGAATACCTTGCTGAAAACCGCTTATCATTTCCTTCTGCTCCTCGTTGGGTTCGATACTCTTACTTATCAAAAGGACTATGATAGATCCCCTATACTTGTGGGTCATCAATTAGTAATTTGATTAATTGAACTTAATTTATCATGAACTTAGCTTAATAGTATTTGCATATCTATGTTGTAGATCAATGGCCCGTGCAACCATTCCCCTGAATTTTAATGTGTTCCTAGTGAAAGGTAAGTTGAAAGATGATGGTAGAAACTACACGGAATGGGTTCATAACTTGATGATTATCCTCATTGTTGCACAGAAGAATTATGTCCCTGTTGCACCGCTAGGTGACAAACCTGCTGCACGAACTACTGTAGATATTATGATCGTCTGGCAGGCTCGATCTAATGACTACTCAATAGTTCAGTGTGCCATGCTTTACGGCTTAGAACCGTGACTTCAAAGACGTTTTGAATGCTGCAGAGCATATGAGATGTTCTAAGAGCTGAAATTGATATTTCAAGCTAATTCCCGAGTTGAGAGATATGAAGTCTCCAACAAGTTCTATAGCTGCAAGATGGAGGAGAACAATTCTGTCAGTGAATACATACTCAAAATGTCTGGGTATCATGACCACTTGACTCAGCTGGGAATTGATCTTCCAGTTGAGAGTGTTATTGACAGAGTTCTTCAATCACTGCCACCAAGCTACAAAGGCTTCGTGATGAACTATAATATGCAAAGGATGAAGAGAATGATTCCCGAGCTCTTCACAATGCTTAAGGCCGCGGAGGTAGAAATAAAGAAGGAGCATCAAGTCTTGATGGTTAACAAGACCACTAGTTTCAAGAAAAAGGGCAAAGGAAAGAAATGGAACTTCAAAAAGAATGGAAAGCAAGTTGCCGCTCCAGTGAAGAAACCCAAAGTTGGACCCAAGCCTGAAACTGAGTTCTTCTACTGCAAAAGGAATGGTCACTGAAAGTCGAACTGCCCCAAATACTGGGCAGATAAGAGGGATGGCAGAGTGAACAAAGGTATATTTGATATACATGTTATTGATGTGTACCTTACTAATGCTCGTAGTAGCGCCTGGATATTTGATACTAGTTCGGTTGCTCATATTTGTAACTCGAAACAGGAGGAATAAACGAAGATTGGCTAAGGATGAGGTGACAATGCACCTCGGGAGTGGTTCCAAGGTCGATTTCATCACCGTGGGAGTGCTAATTGGAAATGATATAGAATTTCTGGATAGCATAAAAGGATACTTGAATAATAAATATTCAATGAAAGACCTCGATGAAGCTGCTTATATATTGGACTTTCACAATGCACATACCTTGATAAAGTTTTGAAGAAGTTCAAAATGGATCAGTTAAAGAAAGGGTTCTTGCCTATGTTACAAGTTGTGAAATTGAGTCAGACTCAATGCCCGACCACTACAGAAGATAGAGAGAAAATGAAAGTCATTCCCTATGCCATGGCCATAGGTTCTATCATGTATGCAATGCTGTGTACCAGACATGATGTGTGCCTTGCTTTAAGTTTAGCAAGGAGGTACCAAAGTAATCCAGGAGTGGATCACTGGATAGTGGTCAAGAACATCCTGAAGTTCCTAAGAAGGGCTAAAGATATGTTTCTCGTTTATGGAGGCGACAAAGAGCTTGTCATAAATGGTTACGTCGATGCTAGCTTTGACACTGATCCGGATGACTCTAAGTCACAAACCGGATACATATTTATATTGAATGGTGGAGCTATCAGTTGGTGCAGTTCCAAGCAGAGCGTCGTGGCGGGATCTACGTGTGAAGCGGAGTACATAGCTGCTTTAGAAGCTGCAAATGAAGGAGTCTGGATGAAGGAGTTCATATCCGAGCTAGGTTTAATACCTAGTGCATCGGGTCCAATGAAAATCTTTTGTTACAATATTGGAGCAATTACCTTAGCAAAGAAATCCAGATTTCACAACAGAACCAAACACATCAAAAGATGCTTCAACTCCATCCGCGATCAAGTCAAGGAGGGAGACATAGAGATTTGCAAAATACATACGGATCTGAATGTTGCAGACCCGTTGACTAATCCTCTTCCATGAGCAAAACATGATCGGCACCAAGACTCCATGGGTGTTAGAATCATTACAATGTAATCTAGATTATTGACTCTAGTGCAAGTGGGAGACTGAAGGAAATATGCCCTAGAGGCAATAATAAAGTTGTTATTTATATTTCCTTATATCATGATAAATGTTTATTATTCATGCTAGAATTGTATTAACCGGAAACTTGATACATGTGTGAATACATAGACAAAACTGTTGGGGATAGTTGCAAAAATTAAAATTTTCTACGCATCACCAAGATCAATCTATGGAGTAACTAGCAAAGAGAGAGAAGGGAGTGTATCTTCATACCCTTGAAGATTGCGAGTCAGAAGCGTTGCAAGAACGCGGTTGGATTCAGATCGCGGCCGAATCCGATCTAAGCACCAAACAACGTGCCTCTGCGCTCAACACACGTGCAGCCCAGTGACGTCTCCCGCACCTTGATCCAGCAAGGAGGAGGGAGAGGTTGAGGAAGAGGGCTCCAGCAGCAGCACGACGGCGTGGTGGTGATGGAGTGCCAGTTCTCCGGCAGGGCTTCGCCAAGCTCTTGCGGAGGAGGAGAGGTGTTGGGGAGGGGAGGGGTTGCGCCTTGAATGTTGTGGTGCAGCCCTCCCCTCGCCCCTCTATTTATAGGGAGAAGGGGAAGGAGGCCGGCCCCCTCTAGATGAGATCTAGAGGGGGGCGGCCAAGGGGAGGGGGATTGCCCCCCAAGCAAGGGGGGCGCCCCCTTTAGGGGTTCCCCCCAACCCTAGGCGCATGGGCCCAAGGGGGGGTGGCGCCCAGCCCTCCAAGGAGCTGGTTCCCTTCCCTCTACAGCCCATGAGGCCCTCCGGGACAGGTGGCCCCTCCCAGTGGACCCCCGGAACCCCTCCGGTGGCCCCGATACAATACAGGTATGCCCCCGAATATTTCCGGTGACCGTATGACAACTTCCATATATAAAAATTCACCTCCGGACCATTCCGGAACTCCTCGTGACGTCCGGGATCTCATCCGGGACTCCGAACAACATTCAGTAATCACATACAAATCTTCCTAATAACCCTAGCATCATCGAACCTTAAGTGTGTAGACCCTACGGGTTCGGGAATCACGCAGACATGACCGAGACAGCTCTCCGGCCAATAACCAACAGCGGGATCTGGATACCCATGTTGGCTCCCACATATTCCATGATGGTCTTATCAGATGAACCACGATGTCGAGGATTCAAGCAATCCCATATACAATTCCCTTTATCAATCGGTACGTTACTTGCCTGAGATTCGATCATCGGTATCCCAATACCTGGTTCAATCTCGTTACCGGCAAGTCACTTTACTCGCTCTGTAATGCATGATCCCGTGACGAACCACTTCGTCCCATTGACCTCATTATGATGATGCATTACCGAGTGGGCCCAGAGATACCTCTCCGTCATACAGAGCGACAAATCCCAGTCTCGATTCATGCCAACCCAACAGACACTTTCGGAGATACCTGTAGAGCACCTTTATAGTCACCCAGTTACGTTGTGACGTTTGGTACACCCAAATCAATCCTACAACATACGGGAGTTACACAATCTCATAGTCTAAGGAAATGACACTTGACATTAGAAAAGCTCTAGCAAACGAACTACACGATCTTGTGCTATGCTTAGGATTGGGTCTTGTCCATCACATCATTCTCCTAATGATGTGATCCCGTTATCAATGACATCCAATGTCCATAGTCAGGAAACCATGACCATCTGTTGATCAATGAGCTAGCCAACTAGAGGCTCACTAGGGACATGGTGTGGTCTATGTATTCACACATGTATTACGGCTTCCGATCAATACAATTATAGCATGAACAATAAACAATTATCATGAACAAGGAAATATAATAATAACCATTTTATTGTTGCCTCTAGGGCATATTTCCAACAGTCTCCCACTTGCACTAGAGTCAATAATCTAGTTACATTGTGATGAATCGAACACCCATAGAGTTCTGGTGTTGATCATGTTTTGTTCGCTGAAGAGGTTTAGTCAACGGATCTGCGACATTCAGATCCGTATGCACTTTACAAATATCTATGTCTCCATCTTGAACATTTTCACAAATGGAGTTGAAGCGACGCTTGATGTGTCTGGTCTTCTTGTGAAACCTAGGCTCCTTGGCAAGGGCAATAGCTCCAGTGTTGTCACAGAAGAGAGTCATCGGGCCTGACGCATTGGGAATAAGTCCTAGGTCGGTAATGAACTCCTTTATCCAGATTGCTTCATGTGCTGCCTCCGAGGCTGCCATGTACTCCGCTTCACATGTAGATCCCGCCACGATGCTTTGCTTGCAACTGCACCAGCTTAGTGCCCCACCATTCAAAATATACACGTATCCGGTTTGTGACTTGGAGTCATCCATATTTGTGTCGAAGCTAGCATCAATGTAACCCTTTACGACGAGCTCTTCGTCACCTCCATAAACGAGAAACATATCCTTAGTATTTTTCAGGTACTTCAGGATATTCTTGACTACTGTCCAGTGTTCCATGCCGGGATTACTTTGCTACCTTCCTACCAAACTTACGGCAAGGTTTACATCAGGTCTGGTACACAGCATGGCATACATAATTGAAAGGACCACGATGTCGCCTAGAGGGGGGGGGTGAATAGGCGTTTTAAAATCTTTTACGGATTTGGTTATATCCTAATGCGGAAATAAACTAAGTGGATACTTTCAAGCACAAATCCTAAATATACTAGGCTCACTAAGTGCACCAACAACTTAGCATAAACAAGATGAGAACAACAGGATATGAGTAAGCACAAGTAAGTCACACAAACTTACTCAGTGTATATCACGAGGTATGGAAATGAATAATACACACAACCACAAGTAAGCAATACAAGCTTACACAAATTGTATCACAATATATGGAATTTAATGATACAAGCAAACTCAAGTAAGTTACACAAACTTACTTGAGCAATATCACAATATATGGAAGTTTATAACACAAGTTAGCAATTCACACTAATCACAATGTATATCAATAGTAGCAAGTATGAATTGCGGAATATGAAGTGTAGGCCTAAATAATCTCTACAAGGAAATGGCCAACACAATATAATCAACCACCACAATATAATGAGGACAACAAGATATAGTGAATGCACGGTCAAATGACCAAAGTAAACCACAAGTAAGGAGTTAGGGTTAGGGATAACCAAAGTCACGGAGACGAGGATGTATCCCGATGTTCACTTCCTTGGAGGGAAGCTAGTCACCGTTAGAGAGGTGGATGTTACCACGAAGGCACACCAACGCCACGAAGGCTCACCCTATTCTCCTTGAGATATCACCACGAAGGCAATTCTCAACCACTAGTGGTAGACCTTGAGGCGGCCTCCAAACCTTCACAAACTTTCCGGGGACAAATCACAAGTTGATTCCTCACCGGAGCACTCCTACCGCCTAGGAGTCTCCAACCTCCAAGAGTAACAAGATCAAGGGGGAAATGCTCAAGACTTGCTCAAATCACGAATTGCTTTGGTCACAAGAGGGAGAGGGAGAGGATCTATCTTTTGATTGGAACAACTCTCAAGAACACTCACTAATCTCTCCGGGATCTAAGATTTGGTGTAGGAGAAGTGAGAGGGAGCCACTTGTGTTCTTGGGACGATTTGGGATGAAGTGCTCAACCCTCCCCGGAGTGGGAGAGGGATATTTATACCCCCAAAGAAAATAGAGCCGTTTCCCGCAGTTGTTGACCTGCCCGGATGATCTGGACGCATACCCGGATGATCCGGGCAATGCCCGGATGATCCGGGAAGGTCAATATACAATGTGGTGAAGTAGATACCCGGATGTCCGGGGACATAGCCGGATGATCCGGGCAATTCCCGGATGATCCGGGTGGGTAGCCGGATGATCCGGCTAGCGGAATAAGCTTCTGTGATGAATTTTACGAATAACCCGGATGATCCGGGCAGGAACCCGGATGATCCGGGCAAAGCCCGGATGATACGGGAGAGGACCCGGATGATCCGGCCAAACCAAACTGCTACAGCCTAGAAACTGAAACAGGCACAACTTTTACATCCGGACTCCGATTTTGATGATCTTGGGCTCGTTTTGAAGCTATGAAAAAAACCCAGGTCCTCACATAGAGAACCACCCAAGATGAACCAAAATGGAGGATGCAAAATATGCAAAGGTTTTATCATGTATTTGGGTAACCTATTTGGCTTTGGATTTTCTTTGGTATATAGGATATGAGTGGAATTGTGTAGAGAAGATGTTGACTTGAGCAAATCTATCACGAACCCCTTTGATCCCCTCTTAATAGTGCGGGATCCCTATAACTCAAGAATCATAAAAGGTCTACACTACATAGCTATCAAGAATCCATTCTTGAGTGTATGTGTTCCTTCGGTGTTCATCACTCCACAACACTAACGTCGAAGGAACTAATACCTTTGACTCGAGCCTTTCACTTGAGCTTGAAGTTGAAGTTTCTTCTTGGATCAAGTTGAATGGCAAGACATTGGTGAAGTCTTCAAGTATCCCCCCATACACAATGTGGGAAGCTTTGCTTTGTATTTATCTTCATGTGTCCATCATGTGATCATCCACAAGCTTCAAGCATGTAATCCTTCGGGATAGTTATCTTGAACTTGCCCTTGTCAACCATGATCATCAACACTTGATGTCATCCTCTCATAGACACTTGAAATCTCTCTCTCGATGCGAGCCCATGAGAATCTCCTCTCAAAAACATAGGCAACACATAGTATGGGTTAGTACACAAAGCGCAATTGACAAATTCTTACCATACCACAAGATCTCACGTGGCACATGATTTGCGCTTGTGTGTTGACCATCTTTGAATTCAATCTTCGATCTTCATCTTGGTCAACCTTAGTCTTTGCTCCATGATTAATCTTGATGCATAACTACATGTATATGGCATTCATTCCGAATCCATTCAATATCCTTCTTGCATCACCCATGGAACAAACCTTCCTATATAACTTGATGTCATTGTTTCTTCATAGGAATTGTCATTCATTATCAAATCTCAATGCATATATAGATGTTGATGGATTTCATCCACCAATTCATCCAATATTCTTCATGCATTGCAAATGGAACTTTCCTTCAAATGTATATCTCAGTGCAAACATTAGTCCATTAGGATTGTCATTTAATTACCAAAACCACACATGGGGACTACATGTACTTTCAATCTCCCCCATTTTGGTAATTGATGACAATCTCAACAAGAGGGTTCATATAATGAATTTTTCGACAAGCATGAAATTTATCCAAAGATAAATTGTATACTTGGGATGGTTGTAGTATCATCAATACACTACACAAGCATTTGATGATAGTACACCCATAGTATATAGAGCAAACTCCCCCATAATATATGAATTTTTGAATGAACTTTGAATGTCATTGCATATATTGGTTGACATAAACTAGGAGAAGATTTCTCTATATACAAGACTCATCCATGCAATAAGAATATATAACAAGGGTAGATATGCATGAGTGACAACAAGAACTAGAAAAGATATTTATCTTAAACCCTCTAAACTTCTCCCCCATTGGCAACAAATGCCAAAATGGAAGACAAAACATCTAGCAGACCAATATAGTATGAGTTCCTCCTTGATGTGTGCATATAACAAAATGTGAGTGAAAACAAATGCACATATTCAATGATGAACAATTAAAGGAGCTTGAAATCTATAGAATGCAATCAGATACGAAGATATGAACTTTTTCATGTATAAAAATTTCTAAGTGGCCTATAATAATCATGATATGTATCCACAAAGAAACTTGTATACACAAAAAGAAAGGTTGCAATTGATAAGAACATGATATCCACAAGTGAATCCACTATTATACAACTTGAGCCTAGTCATAATAGCAAGGCACATGGCACAAAGCACATGGCACAAATTGATATCATTTGCATAACACAAAGTGAAGCAAGCAATCAAAAGATCCGATGAGCCAAAAGGATAAATGAATACTACGATTTGGGAAGAGGAGTGTTCTAAGGAAAATAGAGAAGCTCCCCATGATTTGTGCACTATTTAGAATTTTTGTATTTGGATACAAGTGCACAAAATAGGATCATCACTCCCCAAAAATCAATAGGAACACAAAACAATTGCAAGCAAGCATAGATAAGAAAAGAAGCCTAGCATTTGCAACAAACATATGCTTGAGCAACATATAAATGAGGCAACCTAAGAATAGGCACAATCAAAATGATATGTGTGAGTCACGTCAAAGCACTTGAGAAGACCAGTATAAGGATGAGAATTAAGCATCAACATAGTCTTGAGTAAATGAGATACAACGTGCAAGACATGTCCTTCCCACACACACGAAATTAAGAAGGTCACACACACATCAAGAAAATGGATTCACAAGCTCACTAGTAGCAAACTAAAAATCAAAGCTTGTGACAACCCATGATGAAGATAGGAAATAATAGGCTTGTCAAGACAAGCACGAGGACAACAATCTTCACCAAACATGAGTGCACTAAGATGCAAAGAGGTAATACACGCACTCATACAACAAATGCTTCCACGGAGCCACCAAAGATATAAAAGAGAATGAAACGGTGGACATGAAAGAATAGGGATATCAACTAGGGATGTAACTTCTCTCACGTGTATAAGATTCTAGGTAGATGACAATCATGATGATATACATCCACAAAGAAGGATGTACACATGAAATAGTTACAAAAGGAAAGAATAAGATATCCAAACGGGAGACAGAAAATATAACAATGAGATCTTTGCTTGAAAGTATAGCACATGGCTTAATGTAATCTTATCGTATATTAATGAACTCTAAACACACAATCATCAAAGACATCACAACTAGCAACAAGAGATCATTGTTGCGATTCTTTGAGAAAGGAAACAAGTATGACAAGAACGAGTCAAGAAATTCATGCTATGATGCAACCTACACAAGGTTGAATGCAAGAAGTGTATGCATGAAGTAGATACTTGTTACCGTGATAGCATTCGAATGATGTAGTAGGTAATGGTTCGAGCTTGGCTCTAATTTCCTCATAGTGCCACCACTTTCATGAATAAGCCAAGCACCCAATGCTTCTCAAATGTACCTAAAACAATTTAAGTACAATATGGTCCCCAAACTTATTGGGTCCAAAGTAGTTAGCATAACTACAAAACATAGGGTATCATCACTTAAATATGTGCATATCGATATGAATTTGAATATCATGCACATCTTAGCTATTAAGAATTTGATGGATTTATCATATATATATTGGATCAAATAAAGCAAACAAGGCATGCGAATTTAAACATAGTAAATACACATGCACAAGCCTCCCAAAATCCAGGGAGATACAAATTGGACAAATGAACACATAACCGTTAATACTTCCAATAACATCACTAGTCATTCATGTTGTCCAAAATGGCTCAAAGTGACAAATCAACATATGATAGCACACAAAGTTCAACATATGAACCAAGGAAAAACAATGAGCATATAAGATATGCATTGCACACATACTCATGGGAATATCTCACTCAAGTAGATATAGGACACTATAAACAATGAGATAACAAACTACCATAACTCCATACAAACTAATAAGATGAACTCGAACAAAATGGTGTTTCAATTTGACATTTGGTGTAGAAACCAAATAAGTACATGATCATCTATACTAACACAAGCATAACATGAGAGTTTAGAAATAAACACAATGCTTGGATAGCATATTATTAACATTCCAATTAGATAGATCATCATGCAAAGCAACAATTAGAATGGATCTATTCAAATGATTTTCCAAATACGGTTTTATGGTAAGATAACCATGGTCAAAACCGCACAAGAATACCATACTCAAACAAAGCATTGCATGCCACAGAGATATAAGATAATCTCAAATATAAATTCTAAGTGGCAAACTGGCAAACCTCTATTGTTAATGTTCACACGAGAAGTGATATGTACAAAGTATATCACTCCCCCATAATGTGATAATCCATGTATTATCCATAAGAGGCAAATGAAACCCAACTAAGGATAATTAATGGATGAGGATTTGAGTTTCAAATGAACTTTACATACCACATAGTAACTAGATAATATTGCACTAACAATACTAGGTGGTATCCTACATATATACATATTTAAGGTTTGTGATATGCGTAAATCATAGCACTCCCCCATAATGTGATGATCCATTAATATCTCAAAAACACCAATGAAGATTCAACTAATGAAGCAATAAAGGCTTGAAACCACACACGCACAAATATATGAAGTGCATTGTGACCTACACATGCTAGATAACACAAATCAAGCATACTAGGAAGCACAACTCTAAAAGCACATGCTAGGTACAAAACCTAAACATGCAAGGGACATAGTAACTTTCAATGTAAACAATGCAAGTACAAGTTACCGCAAAGAGGAGCATTGGATTGATAGATATGATGATAATCCACTTGACTTGGCATTAACCATAACATATGGTGAAAATAGTTTTTCTTCATGAAGTAGCCAAGTCTCCAATGCCCTCCACACACCTATTGATCAAGTTTGTGCTTGATGGTCCCCAACCAAGTTGGGTCCTAAGAAGTTAGTAACAATAGGCTTGGCAACCCAAATGGTCTTGTCCACTTTCAAACTTCTCTGGGAACCCACAAACTTGGCAGACACATTGCCAACAATATCCTTCTTTAGCGAATAATGATTATTGACTATAGGAGGCTTAGATATGTTACCGTTGGAACAAGATGAAGCTATGTGTCCCTTCTTACGGCAAATATAGCAACATGTGCTCCCCTTTCTCTTCTTGTTTACCTTTTCAACTTGGAGAGCATTATGTTGGTTAGGCATGGGAAGAGGCCTTTCATTATCTTGATATTGAACTTGAGGCCACTTCCCTTGATGCTTCACACTTGAAGCCTTCTTCTTCAATGGACAAGATCTCACATGGTGTCGAACATTCTTGCACTTGAAGCAAATAATGTTGGCTGAATTCTTGACTTGATCTCGTCCCTTCTTCTTGTTCTTGGACTTCTTCTTGTTGGAGATGAAATCAAGTCCAATTTTGTCTTGAGGGTCCTTTTGCACACTCAAGATATTATCACAATATTTTTCCAAGTCTTTCTTCAAACTGGTGACTTGGGCCTTGAGCTCTTTATTTTCCTCTACAAGGTTAGTATTAACAAAAGAACTAGAGGAAGTAGAAACTTCATTGTTAGAGCAACAAGTCATGGTGAGCAATTCATCACAAGATGTACCAATATCATGTAGAGAGGAATTGCAAGGACTAGCACATGGCAATAAGGCATTTCGAGTAAAAGATGTGCTAATATCCACATGAGACTCACACGATTTTACCTTGGTCCACATAGCCTTATGAGCTAACTTTAGCCCATCATGAGAGATTATAAGATCCTCATGAGTGCCCGAGAGCTTTTCATAACTTTCTTCCAATTTCCCATAGTTGCTAGTTAGCAAATCAAGTTGAGTCCTTAGGTCAACATTTTCTTTTAATATCGATGCTTCACACAAGATAGAGTTAGTAGCACAAGCATCATTATCAATATGAGAAGAGCATGTAGAAGCTAGAGACTCCGCATGAGTAGCTTGAAGTTCCTCATGAGACTTAGAGAGTTTGATGAGCTCTCCTTTGACCTTCTTGTAGTCAAGGTCAAGGGGCTCAAAATCCTCTTTAAGTTTACAATGCGTAACTTCAATCTCTTCTTTTAAAGACCTCAAGTCACTAAGACATTGATGAGCCATAGCAAGTTCATGTTCAAGTTGTTCACTTTTTGCTTGCTCGTAAAGAAATAAGTCATTACGTTTTTGAAAGCAAGCAAGAACATCTTGGAACCTTTTATAAGTGTTATTTTTAGCTCTACGAAGAGTTTTCCCAATCTCATAGAGATTTTGAGTCAAGACTTCATCATCTTCCTCATTACAACTATCATCATTGTCACTAAGAGAAGATGATACCTCGTCATTACCTCTTGCCATGAGGCACATGTGAACACAAGGGGTTGATGATGATTGTTTTGGAGAAGAGGGTTCTTCATCAACCAAGCATGCCTCATTTTTCTTGATTTCCTCTACATGGTTAGTTTCACAAATAGAACTAGAGGGAATCACGATATTTCTATCATGGCAACATGGGAGATCAAGCATATCATCACAAATGAACTTAACAGCATCATTACAGGATATTTCTTCACTCACCATGTCATTACCTTGTGGTATGCCACATGTTGGTGAAGTGAAAGATGTGGGGTATGCAAGTAATCAGAGGTGGAAGCAATAGAGAGCTCTTCATGATTTAAAAATGTGGAGAACTCCTCCATTAACTCCCCAAAAAGAATATTGTCTTCATGAAGATTGGACCCACCATATATATCTTCAATTTTGGTCCAAGCATCATGAGCCAACGAACAAGACGAGATTGACTTGAACACCTCGAAGGTTATAGCTTGGTGAATGAAACTTAAAGCTTCACAATCAAGATGCATATCATCAAGTGATGGAGATTGTCCATCCTTTAGATTTGAATTCCCTACAACCACAATCCGCAAAGCATTTGGACCCATGGCCCGAAAGTGACAAAGCATGCGTAATCTCCACATAATGTAATTTGTGCCATTAAAACAAAATGTGTCATCGTGCACTAGTTCACTAGTCGACATCGTTACTCTCTAGGCGGTTAAGCCTAATAAGGAGAGACCTAGCTCTGATACCAATTGAAAGGACCACGATGTCGCCTAGTGGGGGGTGAATAGGCGTTTTAAAATCTTTTACGGATTTGGTTATATCCTAATGCGGAGATAAACTAAGTGGATACTTTTCAAGCACAAATCCTAAATATACTAGGCTCACTAAGTGCACCAACAACTTAGCATAAACAAGATGAGAACAACAGGATATGAGTAAGCACAAGTAAGTCACACAAACTTACTCAGTGTATATCACGAGGTATGGAAATGAATAATACACACAACCACAAGTAAGCAATACAAGCTTACACAAATTGTATCACAATATATGGAATTTAATGATACAAGCAAACTCAAGTAAGTTACACAAACTTACTTGAGCAATATCACAATATATGGAAGTTTATAACACAAGTTAGCAATTCACACTAATCACAATGTATATCAATAGTAGCAAGTATGAATTGCGGAATATGAAGTGTAGGCCTAAATAATCTCTACAAGGAAATGGCCAACACAATATAATCAACCACCACAATATAATGAGGACAACAAGATATAGTGAATGCACGGTCAAATGACCAAAGTAAACCACAAGTAAGGAGTTAGGGTTAGGGATAACCAAAGTCACGGAGACGAGGATGTATCCCGATGTTCACTTCCTTGGAGGGAAGCTAGTCACCGTTAGAGAGGTGGATGTTACCACGAAGGCACACCAACGCCACGAAGGCTCACCCTATTCTCCTTGAGATATCACCACGAAGGCAATTCTCAACCACTAGTGGTAGACCTTGAGGCGGCCTCCAAACCTTCACAAACTTTCCGGGGACAAATCACAAGTTGATTCCTCACCGGAGCACTCCTACCGCCTAGGAGTCTCCAACCTCCAAGAGTAACAAGATCAAGGGGGAAATGCTCAAGACTTGCTCAAATCACGAATTGCTTTGGTCACAAGAGGGAGAGGGAGAGGATCTATCTTTTGATTGGAACAACTCTCAAGAACACTCACTAATCTCTCCGGGATCTAAGATTTGGTGTAGGAGAAGTGAGAGGGAGCCACTTGTGTTCTTGGGACGATTTGGGATGAAGTGCTCAACCCTCCCCCGGAGTGGGAGAGGGATATTTATACCCCCAAAGAAAATAGAGCCGTTTCCCGCAGTTGTTGACCTGCCCGGATGATCTGGACGCATACCCGGATGATCCGGGCAATGCCCGGATGATCCGGGAAGGTCAATATACAATGTGGTGAAGTAGATACCCGGATGTCCGGGGACATAGCCGGATGATCCGGGCAATTCCCGGATGATCCGGGTGGGTAGCCGGATGATCCGGCTAGCGGAATAAGCTTCTGTGATGAATTTTACGAATAACCCGGATGATCCGGGCAGGAACCCGGATGATCCGGGCAAAGCCCGGATGATACGGGAGAGGACCCGGATGATCCGGCCAAACCAAACTGCTACAGCCTAGAAACTGAAACAGGCACAACTTTTACATCCGGACTCCGATTTTGATGATCTTGGGCTCGTTTTGAAGCTATGAAAAAAACCCAGGTCCTCACATAGAGAACCACCCAAGATGAACCAAAATGGAGGATGCAAAATATGCAAAGGTTTTATCATGTATTTGGGTAACCTATTTGGCTTTGGATTTTCTTTGGTATATAGGATATGAGTGGAATTGTGTAGAGAAGATGTTGACTTGAGCAAATCTATCACGAACCCCTTTGATCCCCTCTTAATAGTGCGGGATCCCTATAACTCAAGAATCATAAAAGGTCTACACTACATAGCTATCAAGAATCCATTCTTGAGTGTATGTGTTCCTTCGGTGTTCATCACTCCACAACACTAACGTTGAAGGAACTAATACCTTTGACTCGAGCCTTTCACTTGAGCTTGAAGTTGAAGTTTCTTCTTGGATCAATTTGAATGGCAAGACATTGGTGAAGTCTTCAAGTATCTCCCCCATACACAATGTGGGAAGCCTTGCTTTGTATTTATCTTCATGTGTCCATCATGTGATCATCCACAAGCTTCAAGCATGTAATCCTTCGGGATAGTTATCTTGAACTTTCCCTTGTCAACCATGATCATCAACACTTGATGTCATCCTCTCATAGACACTTGAAATCTCTCTCTCGATGCGAGCCCATGAGAATCTCCTCTCAAAAACATAGGCAACACATAGTATGGGTTAGTACACAAAGCGCAATTGACAAATTCTTACCATACCACAAGATCTCACGTGGCACATGATTTGCGCTTGTGTGTTGACCATCTTTGAATTCAATCTTCGATCTTCATCTTGGTCAACCTTAATCTTTGCTCCATGATTAATCTTGATGCACAACTACATGTATATGGCATTCATTCCGAATCCATTCAATATCCTTCTTGCGTCACCCATGGAACAAACCTTCCTATATAACTTGATGTCATTGTTTCTTCATAGGAATTTTCATTCATTATCAAATCTCAATGCATATATAGATGTTGATGGATTTCATCCACCAATTCATCCAATATTCTTCATGCATTGCAAATGGAACTTTCCTTCAAATGTATATCTTAGTGCAAGCATTAGTCCATTAGGATTGTCATTTAATTACCAAAACCACACATGGGGACTACATGTACTTTCAATAATAGACCTTATGGCTGAGGCATAGGGGATGACACTCATCTTTTCTCTATCTTCTGCCGTGGTCGGGCTTTGAGCTGAGCTCAATTTCACACCTTGCAATACAGGTAAGAACCCTTTCTTGGACCGATCCATATTGAACTTCTTCAATATCTTATCAAGGTATGTGCTTTGTGAAAGACCTATGAGGCATCTCGATCTATCTCTATAGATCTTGATGCCTAATATGTAAGCAGCTTCTCCAAGGTCCTTCATTGAAAAACACTTATTCAAGTAGGCCTTTATGCTCTCCAAGAGTTCTATATCATTTCCCATCAACAGTATGTCATCTACATATAATATGAGAAATGCTACAGAGCTCCCACTCACTTTCTTGTAAACGCAGGCTTCTCCATAAGTCTGCATAAACCCAAAAGCTTTGATCATTTCATCAAAGCGAATGTTCCAACTCCGAGATCCTTGCACTAGCCCATAGATGGAGCGTTGGATCTTGCATACCTTGTTAGCATTCTTAGGATCGACAAAACCTTCCGGGTGCATCATATACAATTCTTCCGTAAGAAAGCCGTTAAGGAATGCCGTTTTGACATCCATTTGCCATATCTCATAATCATAGAATGCGGCAATTGCTAACATGATTCGGATGGATTTAAGCTTTGCTACGAGTGAGAAGGTCTCATCGTAGTCAACCCCTTGAACTTGTCGATAACCCTTAGCGACAAGTCGAGCTTTATAGATGGTAACATTACCATCCACGTCCGTCTTCTTCTTAAAGATCCATTTATTTTCTATCGCTCGCCGATCATCTGGCAAGTCTGTCAAAGTCCATACTTTATTTTCATACATGGATCCTATCTCAGATTGCATGGCTTCAAGCCATTTGTTGGAATCTGGGCCCGCCATCGCTTCTTCATAGTTCGAAGGTTCACCGTTGTCTAACAACATGATTTCCAGGACAGGGTTGCCATACCATTCTGGTGTGGAATGTGTCCTTGTGGACCTACGAAGTTTAGTAGCAACTTGATCTGAAGTACCTTGATCATTATCATTAACTTCCTCTCTAGTCGGTGCAGGCACCACAGGAACATCTTCCTTAGCTGCGCTACTTTCTGCTTCAAGAGGCAGTACTTCATCAAGTTCTACTTTCCTCACACTTACTTCTTTCGAGAGAAACTCTTTTTCCAGAAAGGACCCGTTCTTGGCAACAAAGATCTTACCATCGGATCTAAGGGAGAAGGTATACCCAATGGTTTCCTTAGGGTATCCTATGAAGACACATTTTTCTGACTTTGGTTCGAGCTTTTCAGGTTGAAGTTTCTTCACATAAGCATCACATCCCCAAACTTTTAGAAACGACAGCTAGGTTCCTTCCCAAACCATAATTCATACGGTGTCGTCTCAATGGATTTCGACGGAGCCCTATTTAAAGTGAAAGCGACAGTCTCTAAAGCATAGCCCCAAAAGGAGAGCGGTAGATCGGTAAGAGACATCATATATCACACCATATCCAATAGGGTGCGATTACGATGTTCGGACACACCATTACGCTAAGGTGTTCCAGGCGGCGTGGGTTGTGAAACGATTCCACATTTCCTTAAGTGTGTGCCAAATTCATGACTTAAATATTCCCCTCCACAATCTGATCGTAAGAACTTTATTTTTCTGTCACGTTGATTTTCAACCTCACTCTAAAATTCCTTCAACTTTTCAAAGGTCTCAGACTTGTGTTTCATTAAATAGATATACCCATATCTACTTAAGTCATCAGTGAGGGTGAGAACATAACTATAGTCACCGCGAGCCTCAACGCTCATTGGACCGCACACATCAGTATGTATTATTTCCAATAAGTTAGTTGCTCGTTCCATTGTTCCGGAGAACGGAGTCTTGGTCATTTTGCCCATGAGGCATGGTCCGCATGTGTCAAATGATTCATAATCAAGAGACTCCAAAAGTCCATCTGCATGGAGCTTCTTCATGCGTTTGACACCAATGTGACCAAGGCGGCAGTGCCACAAGTATGTGGGACTATCATTATCAACCTTACATCTTTTGGTATTCACACTATGAATATGTGTAACATCACGTTCGAGATTCATTAAGAATAAACCATTGACCAGCGGGGCATGACCATAAAACATATCTCTCATATAAATAGAACAACCATTATTCTCGGATTTAAATGAGTAGCCATCTCGTATTAAACGAGATCCTGATACAATGTTCATGCTCAAAGCTGGCACTAAATAACAATTATTGAGGTTTAAAACTAATGCCGTAGGTAAATGTAGAGGTAGCGTGCCGACGGCGATCACATCGACCTTGGAACCATTCCCGACGCGCATCATCACCTTGTCCTTTCCCAGTCTCCGCTTATTCCACAGCTCCTGTTTTGAGTTATAAATATGAGCAACCGCACCGGTATCAAATACCCAGGAGCTACTACGAGTACTGGTAAGGTACACATCAATAACATGTATATCACATATACCTTTGGTGTTGCCGGCCTTCTTGTCCGCTAAGTACTTGGGGCAGTTCCGCTTCCAGTGACCACTTCCCTTGCAATAAAAACACTCAGTCTCAGGCTTGGGTCCATTTTTGGCTTCTTCTCGGTAGCTTGCTTGCCGGGTGCGGCACCTCCCTTGCCGTCTTTCTTGAAACCCTTTTTACCCTTGCCTTTCTTGAACTTAGTGGTTTTATTCACCATCAACACTTGATGTTCCGTTTTGATTTCCACCTCCGCTGATTTTAGCATTGAATATACTTCAGGAATGGTTTTCTCCATCCCCTGCATATTGAAGTTCATCACAAAGCTCTTGTATCTCGGTGGAAGCGACTGAAGGATTCTGTCAACGACTGCGTCATCCGGGAGATTAACTCCTAGCTGAGACAAGCGGTTGTGCAACCCAGACATTTTGAGTATGTGCTCGCTGACGGAACTATTCTCCTCCATCTTACAAATGTAGAACTTGTCAGAGACTTCATATCTCTCGACCCGGGCATGAGCTTGGAAAACCATTTTCAGCTCTTAGAACATCTCATATGCTCTGTGCTGCTTGAAACGCTTTTGGAGCCCCGGTTCTAAGCTGTAAAGCATGCCGCACTGAACTAGGGAGTAATCATCAACACGCGACTGCCAAGCGTTCATAACATCTTGGTTCGCTGGGACGGGTGCTTCACCTAGCGGTGCTTCAAGGACATATGCTTTCTTCGCAGCTATGAGGATGATCCTCAAGTTCCGGACCTAGTCCGTATAGTTGCTACCATCGTCTTTCAGCTTGCTTTTCTCTAGGAACGCATTGAAGTTGAGGACAACATTCGCGTGGGCCATTTGATCTACAAGACATATTGTAAAGATTTTTAGACTATGTTCATGATAATTAAGTTCATCTAATCACATTATTTAATGAACTCCCACTCAGATAGACATCCCTCTAGTCATCTAAGTGATACACGATCCGAGTCAACTAGGCCGTGTCCGATCATCACGTGAGACGGACTAGTCATCATCGGTGAACATCTTCATGTTGATCGTATCTTCTATAGGACTCATGTTCGACCTTTCGGTCTCTTGTGTTCCGAGGCCATGTGTGTACATGCTAGGCTCGTCAAGTCAACCTAAGTGTTTTTGCATGTATAAATCTGGCTTACACCCGTTGTATGTGAACGTTAGAATCTATCACACCCGATCATCACGTGGTGCTTCGAAACAACGAACTTTCGCAATGGCGCATAGTTAGGGGGAACACTTTCTTGAAATTATTATGAGGGATCATCTTATTTATGCTACCGTCGTTCTAAGCAAATAAGATGCAAAAACATGATAAACATCACATGCAATCAAACAATGACATGATATGGCCAATATCATTTTGCTCCTTTTCATCTCCATCTTCGGGGCGCCATGATCATCATCATCATCACCGGCATAACACCATGATCTCCATCATCATGATCTCCATCATCGTTTCTCCATGAAGTTGTCTCGCCAACTATTACTTCTACTACTATGGCTAACGGTTTAGCAATAAAGTAAAGTAATTACATGGCGTTATTCAATGACACACAGGTCATACAAAAAATAAAGACAACTCCTATGGCTCCTGCCGGTTGTCATACTCATCGACATGCAAGTCGTGATTCCTATTACAAGAACATGATCAATCTCATACATCACATATATTTCATTCATCACATCCTTCATGGCCATATCACATCACAGGGCACATGCTGCAAAAACAAGTTAGACATCCTCTAATTGTTGTTGCAAGTTTTTTTACGTGGCTGCTATAGGTTTCTAGCAAGAACGTTTCTTACCTACGCCAAAACCACGACGTGATATGCCAATTACTATTTACCCTTCATAAGGACTCTTTTCATCAAATTCGATCCGACTAAAGTGGGAGAGACAGACACCCGCTAGCCACCTTATGTAACTAGTGCATGTCAGCCGGTGGAAACTGTCTCACGTAAGCGTACGTGTAAGGTCGGTCCGGGCCGCTTCATCCCATGATACTGCCGAAACAAGATAAGACTAGTAGTGGCAAGTAAATTGATAAAATCGACGCCCACAACAAACTTGTGTTCTACTCGTGCATAGAAACTACACATAGACCTAGCTCATGATGCCATTGTTGGGGATCGTTGCAGAAATTAAAAAATTTCTACGCATCACCAAGATCAATCTATGGAGTAACTAGCAACGAGAGAGAAGGGAGTGCATCTTCATACCCTTGAAGATCGCGAGTCGGAAGCATTGCAAGAACGCGGTTGGAGGAGTCGTACACGTAGCGATTCAGATCGCGGCCGAATCTGATCTAAGCACCGAACAACGGTGCCTCCCCGCTTAACACACGTGCAGCCCGATGACGTCTCCTGCACCTTGATCCAGCAAGGAGGAGGGAGAGGTTGAGGAAGAGGGCTCCAGCAGTAGCACGACGTCGTGGTGGTGATGGAGTGGCAGTTCTCCGGCAGGGCTTCGCCAAGCTCTTGCGGAGGAGGAGAGGTGTTGGGGAGGGGAGGGGCTGTGCCTTGGATGTTGTGTTGCAGCCCTCCCGTCCCCCCTCTATTTATAGGGAGAAGGGGAAGGGGGCCGGCCCCCTCTAGATGAGATCTAGAGGGAGGGCGGCGGCGAAGGGGAGGGGGCTTGCCCCCCAAGCAAGGGGCGCCCCCCCTTTAGGGTTTCCCCCCAACCCTAGGTGCATGGGCCCAAGGGGGAGTGGCGCCCAGCCCTCCAAGGAGCTGGTTCCCTTCCCTCTACAGCCCATGAGGCCCTCCGGGACAGGTGGCCCCTCCCGGTGGACCCCCAGAACCCCTCCGGTGGCCTTAGTACAATACTTGTATGCCCCTGAATATTTCTGGTGACCGTATGACAACTTACCATATATAAATCTTCACCTCCGGACCATTCCGGAACTCCTCGTGACGTCCAGGATCTCATCTGGGACTCTGAACAACATTTAGTAATCACATACAAATCTTCCTAATAACCCTAGCGTCATCGAACCTTAAGTGTGTAGACCCTACGGGTTCGGGAATCACGCAGAAATGACCAAGACAGCTCTCCGCCAATAACCAACAGCGGGATCTAGATACCCATTGTGGCTCCTACATGTTCCACGATGATCTTATCGGATGAACAACGATGTCGAGGATTCAAGCAATCCCGTATACAATTCCCTTTGTCAATCGGTATGTTACTTGCCCGAGATTCGATCATCGGTATCCCAATACCTCGTTCAATCTCGTTACCGGCAAGTCACTTGATACGTCTCCAACGTATCTATAATTTTTTATTGTTCCATGCTATTATATTACCCCTTTTGGATGTTTATGGGCTTTATTTTACACATTTATATCATTTTTGGGACTAACCTACTAACCGGAGGCCCAGCCCATATTGCTGTTTTTTTGCCTATTTCAGTATTTCGAAGAAAAGGAATATCAAACGGAGTCCAAACGGAATGAAACCTTCGGGAGCGTTATTTTTGGAACAAATCTGATCCGGAGAGTCTGGAGTGCAAGTCAAGAAAGCTCTGAGGGGCCCAAGAGATAGGAGGGCGCCCCCCTATAGGGCACGCCCCCTGTCTCGTGGGCCCCTTGGGCGGCCACCGACGTACTTCTTCCTCCTATATATACCTACGTACCCCGAAAACATCCAGGAGCACCACGAAACGCAATTTCCACCGTCGTAACCTTCTGTATCCGCGAGATCCCATCTTGGAGCCCTTGCCGGCACTCTGCCGGAGGGGGAAGCAACCACGGAGGGCCTCTACATCAACATCTTGCCCCTCTGATGAGTTGTGAGTAGTTTACCACAGACCTACGGGTCCATAGTTATTATCTAGATGGCTTCTTCTCTCTTTTTGGATCTCAATACAATGTTCTCCCCCTCTCTTGTGGAGATCTATTCGATGTAATCTCTTTTTGTGGTGTGTTTGTCGAGATCCGATGAATTGTGGGTTTATGATCAAGTTTATCTATGAATAATATTTGAATCTTCTCTGAATTCTTTTATGTATGATTGAGTTATCTTTGCAAGTCTCTTCGAATTATCAGTTTGGTTTGGCATACTAGATTGATCTTTCTTGCCATGGGAGAAGTGCTTAGCTTTGGGTTCAATCTTGCGGTGTTCTTACCCAGTGACAGAAAGGGTTGCAAGACACGTATTGTATTGTTGCCATCGAGGATAACAAGATGGGGTTTATATCATATTGCATGTGTTTATCCCTCTACATCATGTCATCTTGCTTAATGCGTTGCTCTGTTCTTATGAACTTAATACTCTAGATGCATGCTGGATAGCGGTCGATGTGTGGAGTAATAGTAGTAGATGCAGGCAGGAGTCGGTCTACTTGTTATGGACGTGATGCCTATACACATGATCATGCCTAGATAATCTCATAACTATGCACTTTTCTCAATTGCTCGACAGTAATTTGTTCACCCACCGTAATACTTATGCTATCTCGAGAGAAGCCTCTAGTGAAACCTATGGCCCCCGGGTCTATCTCTTATCATATTTGCTTTCCATCTACTTTTATTTGCATCTTTACTTTTTGCATCTATATCAAAAATACCAAAAATATATTTATCTTATCATACTATCTTTATTAGATATCACTTTCGCAAGTGGCCGTGAAGGGATTGACAACCCCTTTATTGCGTTGGTTGCGAGTTCTCAGTTTGTTTGTGTAGGTGCATGGGACTTTTGAGGAGCCTCCTACTGGATTGATACCTTGGTTCTCAAAACTGAGGGAAATACTTACGCTACACTTTGCTCCATCACCCTCTCCTCTTCGAGGAAAACCAATGCAAGCTCAAGACGTAGCAAGAAGGATTTCTGGCGCCGTTGCCGGGGAGGTCTTCACTCAAGTCAAGACATACCAAGTACCCATCGCAAACCCATCTCCCTCGCATTTACATTATTTGCCATTTGCCTCTCGTTTTCCTCTCCCCCACTTCACCCTTGCTGTTTTATTCGCCCTCTCTTTCCCAATATCTCCCTCTCCTTTTTGCTCGCTTTCTTCTGCCTTGCTTTTGTTTGCCGCTATGTCTGAAATTGGGGAGATTATCATTGATATGGAGAATAATGATAACACAGAAAATCCCGAGGCTCCGGCCGATGAACCCCCTATCTTGCATACTAAAAAGTTTCGAATCGGTAGCGGTAACATCATTGGCAAAGGTGTTATTCAAGATTTCTTTACTTGTGCCGGTGCTTTACCTTCCATGGGTTGTTCTATTCTTCATAGAACTAGTAGTCTTGCGGATGCTATCTTTATGCTTGTAGTTGAACTTGAAAGACAATTTATGCATATGCATCCTTGCATACAAAGAATTTTCCTAGAATTCTCTAATATTGACCACTCTTCTGTTAAGAGCGCTGTTACTATCTTTTTGGCTCATGAATTTAGATTTATCATAAGAGATGCCAAAGAAATCTTTGCACACTATAGGGTGGACGCCGGTCGTCCTCCCATAGAGGCGATCCTCTATGATCAAGAGGAAATTAGACGTTTTCAATCTTCGGACTATGTCGCTTTTAATAAAAACCTTAGAAAAAAGGTTCCTATCAATGTCTTGGTTGATTGCATTAACGAGCTTAATAATGATTTTGCCCTTAGAAACAATGAGCTAGGATACTCTCTTGAGTATAGGCTCACAAGATTTTGTCAAAAGAATGCTTTTAGTGATGAAATAGTTCTGCACTATGAAGGGCCAAGGGAGGAACCCGTTCCTCCTGTGATTGATCTTGGGGATCTTTGTCCCACTAAATTTAGCCCTTTTGATTACTTTTGCTTGCCTCAAAGGAAACTTGCTGCCGAACATAGAGAATATGAGATGAGCGTTCAAGATTTATCTTATTATTGCGGCACCACTTAGATCTATCTTTGCTTTTTATGCCTAGCTAGGGGCGTTAAACAATAGCGCTAGTTGGGAGGCAACCCAATTTTTCTTTATGTTTTTTGTTTTTGCTCCTGTTTAGTAATAAATCTTGCATCTATCTTCTGTTAGTTGTGTTTTTATCTTTTAATTAGTGTTTGTGCCAAGTAGAACCTATAGGATAACCTACGATGATAGTTGATTTGATTCTGCTGAAAAACAGAAACTTTGCGCGCACGAATATAATTTTGTTAAATCACAGGAACGTGATTTTGCCTTGATTCTTTTTGATACTGTTCAATAAACAAATTGTCCAGGGCTTCCTATTTTGGTAGTATTTTTAGAGTTCCAGAAGTTTGCGTTAGTTACAGATTGCTACAGATTGTTCTGTTTTTGACAGATTCTGTTTTTCGTGTGTTGTTTGCTTATTCCAATGCATCTATGGCTAGTAAATTAGTTTATAAACCATAAAGAAGTTGTAATACAGTAGGTTTAACACCAATATAAGTAAATAATGAGTTCATTGCAGTACCTTATGTGGTCGTTTTGTTTTCTTTCACTAACGGAGCTTATAAGATTTCCTGTTGAGTTTTGTGTTGTGAAGTTTTCAAGTTTTGGGTAAAGCTTTTATGGACTATGGAATAAAGGGTGGCAAGAGCCTAAGCTTGGGGATGCCCATAGCACCCCAAGATATTCAAGAATAGCCAAAATCCTAATCTTGGGGATGCCCCGGGAAGGCATCCCCTCTTTCGTCTTCGTTCATTGGTAACTTTACTTGGAGCTATATTTTTATTCGCCACATGATATGTGTTTTGCTTGGAGCGTCGTGTATTATATTAGTCTTTGCTTTTTAGTTTACCACAATAATCCTTGCTGTACACACATTTTGGGAGAAGCCTATTTGATTAGAATTTGCTAGAATACTCTATGTGCTTCACTTATATCTTTTGAGCTTGATAGTTTTTGCTCTAAGTGCTTAACTTATATCTTTTAGAGCACGGTGGTGTCTTAATTTTGAAGAAATTGCTAGTCTCTCATGCTTCACTTATATTATTTTTAGAGTCTTTTAGAACAGCATGGTATTTGCTATGATCATAAAGTTGGTCCTAGAATGATGAGCATCCAAGTTGGGTATAATAAAAACTATCATAGAAAGTGAATTGGATGCTATGATCAATTTGATGCTTGATGATTGTTTTGAGATATGGAGGTAGTGATATTAAAATCATGCTAGTTGGGTGATTATAAATTTAAAGAATGCTTGTGTTGAAGCTTGTGATTCCCGTAGCATGCACGTATGGTGAACCGCTCTGTGATGAAGTTGGAGCATAATTTTATTTATTGATTGTCTTCCTTATGAGTGGCAGTCGGGGACGAGCGATGGTCTTTTCCTACCAATCTATCCCCCTAGGAGCATGCGCGTAGTACTTTGGTTTTTGATGACTTATAAATTTTTGCAACAAGTATATGAGTTCTTTTTGTTAATGTTGAGTCCATGGATTATACGCACTCTTTCACCCTTCCACCATTGCTAGCCTCTTTTGTACCGTGCAATTTTCTCCGGTACCATACACACACCATACTCCTTCCTCAAAACAGCCACCATACCTACCTATTATGGCATTTCCATAGCCATTCCGATATATATTGCCATGCAACTTTCCATCGTTCCATTGAAATGACACGCATTACTTTTGTCATATTGCTTTTTGCATGATCATGTAGCTGACATTGTATTTGTGGCAAGGCCACCTTCATAATTTTCATACATGTCACTCTTGATTCATTGCATATCCCGGTACACCACCGGAGGCATTCATATAGAGTCATATCTTGTTCTAGCTTTGAGTTGTAAATCCATAAAGTGTGATGATCTTCATTATTAGAGCATTGTCCTAGTGAGGAAAGGATGATGAAGACTATGATTCCCCCACAAGTCGGGATGAGACTTCGGACTTTACAAAAAAAAGGAAAATAAGAGAAAGGCCAAAAAGAAAAAAAAAGTAGGCCAAAGAAAAAAAAAAGAAAAAGAAAAAAAAGAAAAAAAAAGAAAATGAGAGAAAAAGAGAGAAGCGACAATGCTACTATCTCTTTTTCCACACTTGTGCTTCAAAATAGCACCATGATCTTCATATTAGAGAGTCTCATATATTGTCACTTTCATATACTAGTGGGAATTTTTCATTATAGAACTTGGCTTGTATATTCCAATGATGGGCTTCCTCAAAAGTGCCCTAGGTCTTCGTGAGCAAGCAAGTTGGATGCACCCCACTTAGTTTCTTTTATTGAGCTTTCATATATTTATAGCTCTAGTGCATCCGTTGCATGGCAATCCCTACTCACTCACATTGATATCTATTAATGGGCATCTCCATAGCACGTTGATACGCCTAGTTGATGTGAGACTATCTTCTACTTTTTGTCTTCTCCACAACCACCCTTCTATTCCACATATAGTGATATGTCCATGGCTCACGCTCATATATTGCGTGAAAGTTGAAAAAGTTTGAGATTATTAAAGTATGAAACAATTGCTTGGCTTATCATCGGGGTTGTGCATGATTAAATACTTTGTGTGATGAAGATAGAGCATAGCCAGACTATATGATTTTGCAGTGATAACTTTCCTTAGCCATGCTATTTTGAGAAGACATGATTACTTTGATTAGTATGCTTGAAGTATTGCTATTTCTTATGTCAATATGAACTTTTATTTTGTATTCATTTGGATCTAAACATTCATGCCACAGTAAAGAAAATTACATTATGAATTATGCTAGGTAGCATTCCACATGAAAAAATTCTTTTTTATCATTTACCTACTCGAGGACGAGCAGGAATTAAGCTTGGGGATGCTTGATACGTCTCCAACGTATCTATAATTTTAGATTGTTCCATGCTATTATATTACTCCTTTTGGATGTTTATGGGCTTTATTTTACACATTTATATCATTTTTGGGACTAACCTACTAACCGGAGGCCCAACCCATATTGCTGTTTTTTTGCCTATTTCAGTATTTCGAAGAAAATGAATATCAAACGGAATGAAACCTTCGAGAGCGTTATTTTTGGAACAAATCTGATCCGGAGAGCCTGGAGTGCAAGTCAAGAAAGCTCCGAGGGCCCCATGAGATAGGAGGGCGCCCCCCCCCCCCTTATAGGGCATGCCCCTTGTCTCGTGGGCCCCTCGGGCGGCCACCGACGTACTTCTTCCTCCTATATATACCTACGTACCCCGAAAACATCGAGGAGCACCACAAAACACAATTTCCACCGCCGTAATCTTCTGTATCCATGAGATCCCATCTTGGAGCCCTTGCCGACACTCTGCCGGAGGGGGAAGCAACCACGGAGGGCCTCTACATCAACATCCTTGCCCCTCCGATGAGTTGTGAGTAGTTTACCACAGACCTACGGGTCCATAGTTATTAGCTAGATGGCTTCTTCTCTCTTTTTGGATCTCAATACAATGTTCTCCCCCTCTCTTGTGGAGATCTATTCGATGTAATCTCTTTTTGCGGTGTGTTTGTCGAGATCCAATGAATTGTGGGTTTATGATCAAGTTTATCTATGAATAATATTTGAATCTTCTCTGCATTCTTTTATGTATGATTGAGTTATCTTTGCAAGTCTCTTCGAATTATCAGTTTGGTTTGGCCTACTAGATTGATCTTTCTTGCCATGGGAGAAGTGCTTAGCTTTGGGTTCAATCTTGCGGTGTTCTTCCCCGGTGACAGAAAGGGTTGCAAGACATGTATTGTATTGTTGCCATCGAGGATAACAAGATGGGGTTTATATCATATTGCATGTGTTTATCCCTCTAAATCATGTCATCTTGCTTAATGCGTTGCTCTATTTTTATGAACTTAATACTCTAGATGTATGCTAGATAGCGGTCGATGTGTGGAGTAATAGTAGTAGATGCAGGCAGGAGTCGGTCTACTTGTTATGGACATGATGCCTATATACATGATCATGCCTAGATAATCTCATAACTATGTGCTCTTCTATCAATTGCTCGACAGTAATTTGTTCACCCACCGTAATACTTATGCTATCTCAAGAGAAGCCTCTAGTGAAACCTATGGCCCCCGGGTCTATCTCTTATCATATTTGCTTTCCATCTACTTTTATTTGCATCTTTACTTTTTGCATCTATGTCAAAAATACCAAAAATATATTTATCTTATCATACTATCTTTATTAGATCTCACTTTTGCAAGTGGCCGTGAAGGGATTGACAAGCCCTTTACTGCGTTGGTTGTGAGTTCTCAGTTTGTTTGTGTAGGTGCGTGGGACTTTTGAGGAGCCTCCTACTGGATTGATACCTTGGTTCTCAAAACTGAGGGAAATACTTACGCTACACTTTGCTGCATCACCCTATCCTCTTCGAGGAAAACCAACGCAAGCTCAAGACGTAGCATCACTTTACTCGTTCCGTAATGCATGATCCCGTGACCAACCACTTGGTCCCATTGAGCTCATTATGATGATGCATTACCGAGTGGGTCCAGAGATACCTCTCCGTCATACGGAGCGACAAATCCCAGTCTCGATTCGTGCCAACCCAACAGACACTTTCGGAGATACCTGTAGAGCACCTTTATAGTCACCCAGTTACATTGTGACATTTGGTACACCCAAAGCACTCCTATGGTATCCGGGAGTTACACAATCTCATGGTCTAAGGAAATGACACTTGACATTAGAAAAGCTCTAGAAAATGAACTACACGATCTTGTGCTATGCTTAGGATTGGGTCTTGTCCATCACATCATTCTCCTAATGATGTGATCCCGTTATCAATGACATCCAATGTCCATAGTCAGGAAACCATGACCATCTGTTGATCAACGAGCTAGCCAACTAGAGGCTCACTAGGGACATGGTGTGGTCTATGTATTCACACATGTATTACGGTTTCCGATCAATACAATTATAGCATGAACAATAGACAATTATCATGAACAAGGTAATATAATAATAACCATTTTATTATTGCCTCTAGGGCATATTTCCAACAAAAACAAAGTGTCCCTAGTATGCCTCTACTAGACTAGCTCGTTAATCAAAGATGGTTAAGTTTCCTGACCATAGACATGTGTTGTCATTTGATGAACGGGATCACATCATTAGGAGAATGATGTTATGGACAAGACCCATCCGTTAGCTTAGCATAATGATCGTTAAGTTTTATTGATATTGCTTTCTTAATGACTTATACATATTCCTCTGGCTACGAGATTATGCAACTCCCGAATAACAGAGGAACACCATGTGTGCTATCGAATATCACAACGTAACTGGGTGATTATAAAGATGCTCTACAGGTGCCTCCGAAGGTGTTTGTTGGGTTGGCATAGATCAAGATTAGGATTTGTTACTCCGTGTATCGAAGAGTTATCTCTGGGCCCTCTCGGTAATGCACATCACTATAAGCCTTGCAAGCGATGTGACTAATGAGTTAGTTACGGGATGATGCATTACAGAACGAGTAAAGAGACTTGCCGGTAACGAGATTGAACTAGGTATGAGGATACCGACGATCGAATCTCGGGCAAGTAACATACCAATGACAAATGGAATAACGTATGTTGTTATTGCGGTTTGACTGATAAAGATCTTCGTAGAATATGTAGGAACCAATATGAGCATCCAAGTTCCGCTATTGGTTATTGACCGGAGATGTGTCTCGGTCATGTCTACATAGTTCTCGAACCCGTAGGGTCCGCACGCTTAACATTCAATGACGATTTGTATTATGAGTTATGTGTTTTGGTGACCGGAGATAGTTCGGAGTCCCGGATGAGATCACGGACATGATGAGGAGTCTTGAAATGGTCGAGAGGTAAAGATTGATTAATGGACGATAGTATTTGGACACCATAATGGTTTTGGGACGTTTCGGATATTTATCGGAGAACCGAGGGTTACCAGAACCCCCCCCCCCAACATGGGCCATAGGGGAGAGAGAGGGGAGCCCACAAGGGGTGG
>NC_041381.1:419014749-419053438 GCF_002162155.2 Triticum dicoccoides
GGAAGGGGGCATGGCCCCCCTTTCCTTTCCCCCTCTCCCTCTCCTTCCCTCTTTCCCCCTCCATGAGAAGGAAAAAAGGGGGGCGAATCCTACTAGGAGTGGAGTCCTAGGAGGACTCACCCCCTTGGCGTGCCCCTTGGTGGCTAGCCTCCTCCGCTTCCTCCTTTATATACGTGGGCAGGGCACCCCTTGGAGACACAAAAATTGTTCCAAGCCGTGTGCGGCGTCTCTCTCCATGGTTTACTCCTCCGGTCATATTCACATAGTGCTTAGGCGAAGCACTGCACGGATCACATCACCATCACCGTCACCACGGCGTCGTGCTGACGAAACTCTCCCACAACCCTTTGCTAGATCAAGAGTTTGAGGGACGTCATCGAGCTGAACGTGTGCTGAAATTGGAGGTGTCGTACGTTTGGTACTTGATCGGTTGGATCGCGAAGACGTTTGACTACATCAACCGCATTAACCTAACGCTTCCGCTTTCGGTCTATGAGTGTACGTGGACATACTCTTCCCTTGCTATGCATCTCCTAGATAGATCTTGCATGAGCGTAGGAAATTTATTGAAATTGCATGCTACATTCCCCAACAGTATGGGTATGTCTACTTAATGAAACACAAATCTGAAGCATTTGAAAAGTTCAAAGAATTTCAGAGTGAAGTACAAAATCATCATAACAGGAAAATTAAATTTCTACGATCTGATCGTGGAGGTGAATATTTGAGTTACGAGTTTGGCCTTCATTTAAAACCATGTGGAATTGTTTCACAACTCACGCCACCTAGAACACCACAGCGTAATGGTGTGTCCGAATGTCATAACCGTACTTTATTAGATATGGTGCGTTCTATGATGTCTCTTACTGATTTTCCTTTATCATTTTGGGGTTATGTATTAGAGACAGCCACGTTCACGTTAAATAAGGCACCATCTAAATCTGTTGATGAGACGACACCGTATGAACTATGGTTTGGCAAGAAACCTAAGCTGTCGTTTCTTAAAGTTTGGGGATGCGACACTTATGTCAAAAGGCTTCAGCCTGATAAGCTCGAACACAAATCAGAGAAGTGCTTCTTCATAGGATACCCTAAGGAAACAATTGGGTACACCTTCTACCACAGATCCAAAGGCAAGATCTTTATTGCCAAAAATAGATCCTGTCTAGAGAAGGAGTTTCTCTCGAAAGAAGTGAGTGGGAGGAAAGTAGAATTTGATGAGGTAATTGCACCTTCTCTCGAAGTGGAAAGTAGCACATCAAAGAAAACAGTTCCCATGATGCCTACACCAACTAGATAGGAAGTTAATGATGATGATCATCAAACTTCGGATCAAGTTACCACTAAACCTTGTAGGTCAACTAGAACACGTTCCGCACCAGAGTGGTATAGTAATCATGTCCTGGAAGTCATGTTATTAGACCACGGCGAACCTTCGAACTATGAAGAAGTTATGATGAGCCCAGATTCCGATAAATGGCTTGAGGCCATGAAATTTGAGATAAGATCCATGTATGAGAACAAAGTATGGACTTTGGTGGACTTGCCCGATGAGCGGCAAGCCATTGAGAATAAATGAATCTTCAAGAAGAAGACGAACGCTGATGGTAATGTCACTGTCTACAAATCTTGACTTGTCACAAAAAAAATCGACAAGTTCAAGGGGTTGACTATGATGAGACTTTCTCACCCGTGGCGTCCATGCAAATCATGTTAGCAAGTGTCGCATTTTATGATTATGAAATATGGAAAATGAACGTCAAAATTGCATTCCTTAACGGGTTTCTAAAAGAAGAGTTGTATATGATGCAACCAGAAGGTTTTGTCGATCCTAAAGGTGCTAACAAAGTGTGCAAGCTCCAGATCCATTTATGGACTGGTGCAAGCATCTCGGAGTTGGAATATATGCTTTGATATGTGATCAAAGCATATGATTTTATACAGACTTACGAAGAAGCTTGTATTTACAAGAAAGTGAGTGGGAGCTCTGTAGCATTTCTGGTGTTATATGTGGATGACATATTACTGATTGGAAATGATATAGAATTTCTGGATAACATAAAAGGATACTTGAATAAAAAAATTCAATGAAAGACCTCGGTGAAGCTACTTATATATTGGGCATCAAGATCTATAGGGATAGATCGAGACGCTTAATAGGACTTTCACAAAGCACATACCTTGGCAAAGTTTTGAAGAAGTTCAAAATGGATCAGTCAAAGAAAGGGCTCTTGTCTGTGTTGCAAGGAGTGAAGTTGAATAAGACTCAATGCCCGACCACGACAGAATATATAGAGAGAATGAAAGTCATTCCATATGCCTCAGCCATATGTTCTATAAATTATGCCATGTTGTGTACCAGACATGTTGTGTGCTTTGCCATGAGTTTGGCAAGGAGGTACAATAGTGATCCAGGAGTGGATCACTTGACAGCGGTCAAAATTATCATTAGGTACCTAAAGAGGACTAAGGAAATATTTCTCGATAATGGAGGTGATAAAGAGTTCGTCGTAAAGGGTCACGTCGAAGCAAGCTTTGACACCAATCTGGATGATTCTGAGTCTCAATCTGGATATGTATTGAACATGGGAGCAATTAGCTAGAGTAGCTCCATGCAGAGCATTTTAGACATAAAAATTTGCAAAACACATATGGATCTGAATGTGGCAGACCCATTAACTAAACCTCTCTCACAAGCAAAACATGATCACACCTTAGTACTCTTTGAGTGTTAATCACATGGCGATGTGAACTAGATTATTGACTCTAGTAAACTCTTTGGGTGTTAGTCACATGGCGATGTGAACTATGAGTATTAATTACATGGTGATGTCAACTAGATTATTGACTCTAGTGCAAGTGGAAGACTGGTGGAAATATGCCCTAGAGGCAATAATAAAGTTGTTATTATTATATTTCCTTATTCATGATAAACGTTCATTATTCATGCTAGAATTGTATTGACCGAAAACTTAAATAAATGTGTGGATACATAAACAAATACCATGTCCATAGTAGGCCTCTAATAGACTAGCTCGTTGATCAAGAGATGGTTAAGGTTTCCTAACCATAGACATGTGGTGTCACTTGATAACGGGATCACATCATTAAGAGAATGATGTGATGGACAAGATCCATCCGTTAGCTTAGCATATGATCATTCAGTTTATTGCTACCGCTTTCTTAATGTCAAATACATATTCCTTCTACCATGAGATCATGCAACTCCCGGATACCGGAGAAATACCTTGTGTGCTATCAAACATCACAACGTAACTGGGTGATCATTAAGATGCTCTACAAGTATCTCTGAAGGTGTCTGTTAAGTTGGTATAGATCGAGATTGGGATTACTCACTCTGTGTATCAGAGAGGTATCTCTGGGCCCTATCGGTAATACAAATCACAAGAAGCTTGCAAGCAAAGTGACTAAGGAGTTAGTCACGATATGATGTATTACGGAACGAGTAAAGAGACTTGCCGGTAACGAGATTGAACTAGGTATGAAGATACCGCCAATCGAATCTCGGGCAAGTAACATACCGACAGACAAAGGGAATTACGTATGTTGTCATAAAGTTTTGACTGATAAATATCTTCATAGAATATGTAGGAACCAATATGGGCATCCAGGTCCCGCTATTGGTTATTGACCGGAGAGGTGTCTCGGTCATGTCTACATCATTCTCGAACCCGTAGGGTCCACACGCTTAACATTCCTTGACGATATAGTATTATATGAGTTATGTGAGTTGATGACTGAATGTTGTTCGGAGTCTCGGATGAGATCACGGACATGACGAGGAGCTCCGGAATGGTCCGGAGGTAAAGATGGATATATAGGACGATGCTATTTGGTCACCGGAAAGGTTTCAGGATGTACCGGGTATTCATCGGAGTGCCGGAAGGGGTTCCGGGAGGCCACCGGTAAGTGGTGGGCCTTATGGGCCAAAGGGGGGAAGCACAGCAGCCCACAAGGGGGCTGGCGCGCCCCTCCACCGTTGCCCACGCGCCAAGGAAGGAAGGGAAGGAAGGGGGAGGTGCCCTAGGGCTGCCTCCTATCCCCCCTCCACCTATATATATGAGAGGAGGGAGAGGGGTAACACACACCACGATTCCCTAGCCGTGTGCGGCACCCCTCTCCCTCTAGTTCATCCTCGGTCATATTTTCGTAGTGCTCGGCGAAGCCCTGCGGAGATAGTTGCATCACCACCGTCGTCACGATGTCGTGCTGCCAGAACTCATCTACTACTTCGCCCGTCTTGCTGGATCAAGTTGGCGAGGACGTCATCGAGCTGAACGTGTGCTGAACGCGGAGGTGCCGTACGTTCGGTACTTGATCGGGCAGATTGTGAAGGTGTACAACTACATCAACCGCGTTGATAAACGCTTCCGCTTAACGGTTTACGAGGGCACGTAGACATACTCTCCCCTCTCATAGCTATGCATCTCCATGGATAGGTCTTACGTGTGCGTATTTTTGTTTTGTTTTTCATGCAGCGTTCCCCAACAGAGAGAGGGTTGACCACCACCGTCACGGTGCCACCCCCACCGGCCGGAAGACGATGCAGAGGCCGAGGCCCGTGACCTACGCCGCCCGGAGAGCCAGATTTGGTGGAGCCGCGACTAGAACCGTCCCCCAGGTGCGCACCTCCAGCACATGTCCGCCACGCCGCAGCCATGCCACCGTCGGTCGGTTCCGGCGCGCCACCGCGCTGCCGAGCCTGCCGCTAGCGCGACACCTCGGCCCAGCCGTCTCAGCCCGCTCTGAGCCCGCCGAGCGAGGGGGCGAGATCTCCCCGCCGCTGTCGGCACCGACCAGGCTTCGCCTAACCGCCCCCTCTGGTGGCGGCGAGGTGAAGGAGGAGAAGGTGGGGACCCCGCCGGCGGTGGCCCGGGTTTCCTCCCGGTCGCGAGTGGGGCGACCTGGCAGGAGGGAGAGGGTCTTTCAATGGATCGGAGATTTCCACCCAAAGCCAACGTGACCGCAAGGTCCGAGCAAGCTTGTTGAGGTCGAGCAGAATATCAGGTGTCTCATGCGGGTATACGTTCGTGTGTCTTTCGGTTGGATCCTTTCGATCTACGCTGCTCTTCATCGACGGCGATTGCTATTCTGGTGCGTTGGTCCTATGGGGCCTTAGCACGACGACTTCCCAACTGTCTACTACAACAAGTTTTGCCCAGCTCCGGTGAGGGAGGCGCGATGATGGTGGTGCGCCTTCGGCTCGCTTTAGTGTTTGTAGTCATCGCTGAGTGGTCTATGAATCTGGATTTAATTTTTATTATTTCTGATGTTCGTTGTACTGTCATTATTGAAGATGACTAGATAGGGTGTTTTTGATTTTATTTTTTTGCTAAATCATGATATGATAAAGAACCTGACCTGTTACGGTTTGTAGTACTCACTGCGAAGACGGAGGGTACACGTTTGCAGGTTTGGGAACTGGGACCTGATTGCCAGCGGCAGCGAGCAGCAAGATTAGACTAGGCGGATAACTAACACCGATTTTCGGTTGCGCCACGTACGCGCACGAGCGCGCGAGTCCCTATCCTATCTTGCAGCAAGATTCTTCCTTGTATAGAGGCTACGATCTGTACCGCGGCTAGCCTATGCGGAACGCCCTGCGAGGATCATCCATGCAGCCAATGTCCGAGACGGCGAGCGCGCGGAGCGACGGGGAGCCCGCGGCGGCGGCGCCCGAGGAGGAGGAGGCCGGCGGTGGGGAGGAGAGCGTCAACGTCTTCGTGGCGGTGCCGGAGCAGCACAAGAACGGCCAGCTCACGCTCGCCTGGGCGCTCCGCAACCTTGCCGAACTGGCCCCGGCGGCCGCCGTCGACGTGGTGGTGGTGGTCGCGCACGTCCACGTGCCGCCGCAGGAGATCCCAGTGAGTACGTGCCGGCGCCCATCGCTTTCTTCTCCGCCACCAGCGCCAGTGCGACCCATGAGATCAATCCATAACTGATCGAGTTGGAGGTTTCTTTGGTAGAAATCGACCAAGTAGCCAATCTTAATTATACACCCAAAAAAATAGAAAGATCAGTTCGTAATCGCCAAACTGTTTTGTTGACTTCGTATTTTGTTTCAGATGAAACCGCAGTTAATTAATCATAGCTAATCTCATCTGGAGTCTAATGGCTTTGACTGAACAGTGGGAAGCAAGTTCCACGCAAGCAAGCTGCGAGAAGACCTGGTGAGTTCTTACAGGAAGAACGAAAGGGCTAAGGTGAACAAACACCTGAAGGAATACATCCGCCAGTGCTCCAAAATGAAGGTGCAAACCGTCAGATCATCTTGATTTCTCAACCTTCCAGATTCCAGAATCAATCCGCAGGAACGCGAGGAGTACCGAACAAACTAAATTGCCCTTCATATTTTCTTGTCAGATCAAGTGTAGGACGCTTGTGATCGAGAGCGAAGACGTCGTGAAGGGGATCACGGAGCTCGTTTCACTGCACGGTGCGAGCAAGCTCGTCATGGGAGCAGCCGCTGACAAGCACTTCCCTAGGTATATGTATATATGTGCGGCTATGGAGCACATATTTTTCAGATGTTTCATCAGTCTGTTAATTGCATCAGAAATTATTAACGTAAGTTTCAAATACATAACAGAAATCCCAGCAAACTGTTGGTGCCCAGGTCCAAGACGGCACTTGAAGTCATGCGCCAGGCTCATCCTTCATGCAAGATTTGGTTTGTATGCAGGGAGCATCTCATAAGCATCAGGTACTACTATATAAGTAAGAATAAATAAGTAACATCATGCACTTGATTTCTTAGGTATACATACCAGCTCAAGTAATTCATGACTTTTGAGTTTTGACCAATAAATTCAAACCATCGTTCGTTCAAACTGTGCGCAGCGAGGATGGTACTCTCAGAAGCCCGATACCAACTCCGGCTATTGTACCCGCATGTCGAAGCCCGATACCAGCTTCAACTATTGTATCCGCACGTCGAAACCGATACGCAAGCAGTAATAATGCAGTTGACAGCTTGATCCAGAGGTCCATGTCCGAGAAAGTATCGCCCTTATGGCTGCCTTGTCGGTCAGCGATACGACGAACTCTTAGCATCCTCAGCATGGAGCACGTCTCTGTGGGCTCCTGGGACAGGAACCCAAGAGATAGCGTCCCGAGCTCGTGCCGCGAGGAGGCGTCGAGCGATTCTTCTAGCTCGTTCGAACTGCCTATAGACGACGTCTTCACGATCCATCACAACACTGCACCGTGCCACGATGATCAGGTTGTTTGCTTTTTGATCAACCCTGCACCTTAATCAGCACTAGCATAGGCAGATTCAGGTGCATTTGTTTTTGACACAGCAATGTAATGTAATGACTGATTGATTACAGGCCAAGAAAACTGAGGATGTGCCCAAGCTGAAGGAGGACATAGCCAAGGTAAAAGAAGACATACCACTGTCCAAGGAAGAGATGGAGGCACTCAAGCGCGAACATGACGACGCCATCCGAAAGCTCTCCGAAGCCGATGAAGCCAAGGCAGAACTGGAGCAGCGAGTCGTTGATCTCATGGAGCGAACATCGCTCCTTGACTCGCAGCTCAGGCTCGCGGAGGAGACGCGCACCACGGGGTCAGGCTTGGATTTTGCATGGTGCAGCGAGTTCTCCCTGTCGGAGCTGCGGCAGGCGACTCGGAACTTCAGCGACGACGCCAAGGTCGGCGACGGTGTGTACAGAGGAGTGCTGCGCAACACCACGGTGGCGATCAAGATGCTCCACTCTCACAGCTCGTCACAGTTCCAGCAAGAGGTAAATTAAAATTGTACCCCCTCGTGTAGTACTTGCCTGTGCATTTGTTTCAGCCCTTGAGAGACAGAGGGTAAAAAATGCTGAAGCTCTAGATGTTACCGGTGCAGGTTGGTGTTGTAAGCAGAGTGAGGCACCCAAACCTGGTAACGCTGATGGGCTGTTGCCCGGAGGCTTCGGCTCTCGTCTTCGAGTTCCTACCGAACGGGAGCCTGGAAGACCGCCTCGCCCGTCGAGACGGCACGCCGCCGCTGGCATGGCAGGCCCGCACGCGGATCATCGGCGAGGTGTGCTCCGCGCTCGTCTTCCTCCACTCGTGCGAACCCTGCCCGGTCATCCATGGCGACCTCAACGCGGCCAACATCCTCCTCGACGCCAACCTTGTCAGCAAGCTCGGTGACTACGGCGCCTCCCGTCTCCCCACCATGACCGACCCTGGCAGCTCGCCGTACACGGACCCGGAGCTCCTGATCACCGGGCAGCTGACGGCGGGCTCCGACGTGTACTCCTTCGGCGTCGTCGTGCTCCGGCTGGTCACGGGGCAGCCGGCGCTGGGCATCGCGAGGAAGGTGGAGGAGGCGCTGGAAAAGGGCGAGATAGAGGCGCTCGTCGACCGGTCGGCCGGGGAGTGGCCGTTCGCGCAGGCCGAAAAGCTCATGCTGCTCGGCCTGCAGTGCGCCGAGCTCAGCAGCCGGAGGCGCCCTGCGCGGATGAGCCAGGTGTGGAGGGTGGTCGAGCCCCTGGCGAAGGCGGCTTCAATGTCTGTCGCACCAGAGTCTCTTGTGCGTTCGTTCGGTGAGAGCCACATGCCGTCCTACTTCATCTGCCCAATTTCTCAGGTATATTGTTGAGTTGCCCCATTTTAAAGAGTGTATTAGTCTTTTTTACATTACTTATACTCTGTGGTTTCAAGTTTGAGTTTGTGCTTGGTGTAGTGGCCACCACAAAATACAGGTTAAGGCAATTTTTGTTTGAATATGACCAATTTTACTTGAATTCCACCGAATATAATTTGAAAATTTGTGCTACACGCGAGAAAAAAGCTGACATATTTACGAGTGGATGACCAGTTCTAGTGGTAATCTTTTTTTATTGAGAAGCACGATACAAACACAAACACTCACATACAATCCACTCACACCTCATTTTATTGGTACAAAATTGCAGGAGGTTATGAGGAATCCTCACACGGCAGCAGACGGCTACACCTATGAGGCGGAGGCGATCAAGGGGTGGCTCGATAGCGGGCACGAGACGTCCCCGATGACGAAGATGCCTCTCGTGCATCGTCACGTCACCCCGAGCTACGCTCTTCGTTCCGCCATACAGAATTATATGCAGCAGCGTCAACAAAAGATGCCACAGTAGTCGGTCCGGTCAACTTGATGCATTCTTGACGTTATAAGTTCATCGTTCTGTGTCCTTGCTCATAAGTCAGCTCCACATTTGGTGTATATACGTAGTTGTTCTTGGGTTTGTGAGTTGCAAAATGCGATCTACTGTGCATGTTTTCAAACACTGATGATTATTTGTTGACATGATTATCATTGAATTGTAAGAATGTCAAACCCACAGAATATCCCCTAGAAACGTGATCAACCGATTAGTCTCACCCTGAATTCGAGCTAACGCCTCGTAATTCTGAACTAAAAGAAAGTTGTGAAGTCTTGCTGGCTAGCAACACTGATTTGTGTGCCAGCCAGCCCAGGTTCAAGCCTCGCCTCTACCTATTAATTTGAGCATAGTTCCTCCTATGCTCAACTCAGTTTTTTTTCTAACTACGCAAGTGCGCGTACGTTGCAACGGGACATACATATCAATAGATTATTCAACATCATTTATGTCTAACTCATACGTTTATTTGTAGAGATTCGATGTGATTGATTCCTTTTCTTAATATTATTGGGTTGAATATTTATGCCAAATATTCCTTTCCGTAATATGTGTGTGTTATATGAGGTGTTGCCAAATATTGGTAGAGATTGACCATGATATGTTGGCTGATATGTGGTGTTACCAAATATTTGTAAAGGTTGATTAGAGATTGGCCGTGATTGATTCCTTCCCATAAAGACATTACCAAATATAGCAAAGATTGATTTGATTTGACAGATAAACCCAGTTTAAATAGATCGGTGGGGGCAAAACCGATTTAATAGTAGATTGAAGGTGTAAAAATCGGTGGAAGAGGACATGCGTACGTGAAAGGTTGGACGAAGGGGTGGTGATGAGAAAACTAAGTGAAAGATGAAACTTAGGTTCTTTTTAAGTAGTAGAGATAGATATTTTAAACTAAACCCTCCTAATTTCTCTATGGGCCACCAAGTTACCCCTTAAATAATGCCCACCCCAGCGGAATCTTTCTATAAGTGTAGCATTGCACATCAAATTATTACACTACTACATGATGCGCCCCTGTAGAGGTTGTACTTCGAGTTGTCGGTTCGGCCAACCCTAAGTCCAGAGAGCCGACGTTGTCCTCCATGACTATACCTAGGTATTGGGTGATCGTCACTTCGTCTGTCACACTCCACCACATTTTGCAGAGAGCCCTGAATGATGATGATTGATTTAGGCCCGGGTATTTTGAGCGTCATATGAGCATAACTTGGTAACACCAAGAACTCGGAATTGTATAGCCTCCTGAAATCGAACACCTCAAAGGAGCATAGTGAGAAAATTCCAACTCTTAATTCCACCCCGGAAGCCCATAGTGAGAAAATTCCTAGAATGGAAGAAACATATGTTCTTGTCAGACCTTTGTTCAATAATTTAATAACTGTTTTGCTAAAGCACATCTAAATGTGCCATAAGTATTGCGCGTCTAAGTCCTATGTCATTGATCTTACATGGAGAATCATGTGGGTATTTTCTTTTTTCTTTCTTTCCTTTTCTTTTTATGCTTGATTGAGTCACTTAGATGTGCAATAATTATATGCCCTAGACATTCCCATTTAATGAATATGGTTTTGTGCATCTATTGATGAATAGGTTGGGGGTTTCAACCTCCTTTTGAAAAAAAATGACAAATACATATTAAAGACTTATAAAGAAGAAACACCACAGCTTCTCCTAGGCTGTGCAACCCCATTTCTTTAGCAATTTGAACTTTGAGAGTTCTCAAAAAGTGTTGGCTAGCTGTTCAAAATCTTGATAAAGATAGAATGTACTGCAGTTTTTTTTTTTTTGCTACATAGGCTCCAAACCATATCATTCCGTATAGTAGTACTAGTAGGAAAGAAAGAGCATGCAAATAGTTTGGTAACATCGAGGCTGATTGGATATCCTCAAGTGATAGGAAGTTCTTGGTCAAGAAGAGCAATCTCCATCCTTTTGTCTCTAGGATTGTCTCCAACGATATACTTCTATAGATAATTGCCCGTATGTATTTTATACACAATCATCATGATTACATACCAAAAAATATACTTTAGCTGGCAATTGAAAACACTTTCGTAAAAAGAAGTCAATGCTTATTGACTTGCTAAATAATACACGATTTCATTTGGTAAACCAATAAGATGTGTTTGGGTTTGAACGAAAACTAGTGGGAAAAATCAGAGATGGAAGGAAAAAAAAGGAAAACAGAGAGGGGGAAGAGGAGAGGACGTAAGTAGTGGGGCTTGGACGATGATATATAGTGAACGAGATATACTTATATAACCTTACGTCTTTTTAAATATATATATAAATAGAGAAGTCTAGTGTTTGCCGGACATCCCTCGAACACAGCTACTCCCTCCGTTCCGAATTACTTGTCTTGGATTTGTCTAGATACAGATGTATCTAGACTCCGAGAGAGTACAAAGTAGTAGTTGCGGCTTCAAAGCTTTGGTCGATGCTAGTCGTTCAACCCTAAACATAACCTAGTTGCACCTTGTGATTTGTGAATCAGGTAGGGGTGCAGCTCAATTTAGAATCAGGTGCGGCCATTGTTCCATACTTCTATGTCGTAAGAGAGAGAAAAAAAATGAAATGGCAATGACCGTCAGCAGATCACGACTGGTGGTAAGAAATGGATCAAACTCAACTAAATAAGAACAAATATAATCGTAGGATCCTATGGAGTACAAAACTAGAATCCTAAACAAGATAAAAGCACGCCGTGCACATGAATCTACATGATTTTAGTTTATGTGGCTAGTAAAAAAAACTGAGGCTATGTGGCTAGTAAATGCAATAGCCAAAAAGAAAGCCTAAACAAAAGAGGATTGGAACTGGGCTAAATGGATCTGAGGCATTGAGTTGCAGGCTCTAGAACTGGACATTTGACGTGTAGACGGTGTCGGCCTTCCAGTTGGCGGGGATGACGTCCTTGGCGATGAGCTTCTTGCCGGACTCGCTGGTGACGCGGATGGAGAAGGGGCCCTTGAGCGGCTTGGCGCCGTCCCACCTCCAGATGGCGCCCCACGACAAGGTCAGCGGTATCCACGCGGGCGACTTGCTCTCCTGGATGTCCATCTGCACGACGTCGCCATCGTCGGAGACGAACTTAACGAGCACGGCCAGGTAGTTGGGGTTGGAGCCCTTCTCGACATGGAAGGTGATCTTGGTGCCGGGAGCGTACTTGCAGCGCACCCTCCTGAACTGCAGCTCGAGCTCCCCGAACGACCGGAGCGTCTGCTCCTTCCCGGGCGTGGCCATGGCGCCGAAGGCCGTGCCGGAGAGGTCGATGTGGTACGGCGCGATGGGCTCGTAGTTCTTGTCGGTGATGAAGATGGTGATGGGCTTGTCGGAGCACGGCGGCGGCTTCTGGCACTTGATCTGCGACCGATCCACGTAAGTACGTTTGCGTTCGCTCAGCCGATCAAATAGAAGATCTGAACGACGTGGACGGAGTAGTACGTACCTCGTAGCAGGAGCCGCATCCCTTGCCGTCCTTGAAGATGGGGACGTTGCCGCAGGCGATCATGCCGTTGTAGGGAGCCAGGTTCACGTCCTTGATCCCGCACGCGCCGCCTGCATGCGCGCGCAACTATTCCTAAGTATACCCACCGAGCAAGATTGCAAATTGCAATCCAAGAAAATGGAATTTTGTAGTACAAATGGATCATACGACGTACTCCTCCGTCCGAAAATACTTGTCATCAAAATAAATAAAACGGGATGTATTTAGATGTATTTTAGTTCTAGATACATTCCTTTTTGTTCATTTTGATGACAAGTATTTTCGGACGGAGGGAGTACCGTTGTCTTTGGGGCCGGAGCCGGTGGGCCTGCCGTACCAGGTGGCCTTGGCTGAGAGCCACTGGTTGTTGTAGTTGGTGGTGATGTTGGGGCCCGGCGGCACCTTGGGGATGCACGCGCCGCCGGAGACAAGCGCCGCCAGGACGGCCGCCGCAAGGACGTAGGAGACGGAACCCATATCGACCGTGTCGATCGTGTTTGTTGTGACTTGTGAGTGAGTGTCAGTAGGTGGTGAAGGGCCGTGCAGCGGCGGGCGGTATTTGTAGGCGGAACGGATGGATCAGCGGCCGCGTCAGCGCGCCGCGCGCGGAGCGGCGACGCGATCGGCGGAGCGGCGGTTTGGTCATGCCTTGGTGCTGCGCATGCGCGCGCGCGACGACGACCAGTTCACAGCTAGCTAGCTAAGGAAACTGACTCGCAGTTTATTCCGTTCTCGATCCGTAGATTCTGCATTTACATTTGGAAATCAATTTGGATGTAACAGATGTTGTGTCGCGGTAATGCGATCCCTATAACGTTGGGAAACGATTGGGGCCGGCGCACCGGCCGAACCACTCGGCCGGTCGCGCGCGACCTGTGCGATCCCCTTTTCATCGGCCCACAAATTGCTCGCCATTAACGCCCCACGCGGCTGCGCTGCTTCCTCTCTCTCTATTTCATCTCGCCGGTCTCTATCTCAGTTGGCCGTCGCCGTTCGCCGCCCCCGCCGTCCGTCCTCATCGCCGGTGGCCACCCGCGCCGGCCGTCCCCGTCGCCGTTCGCCGTCCTCGCTCGCCGGCCCCGGCGGAAGCTGGAACCGCGTCGTGGCCTGCTGCAACCCGTGCCCAGGAGAGCTGCCATCATGGATGGCGAGCATGGTGAACGGCGAGCTGCGAGGACGGCGGCGCTCGCGCTGCAGACATGGCGGAGTCATTGCAGAACCTGCCGCACGCCCTCATGCTACAACCGTTTAACCAAAATGCTTCAAACCAAGATGAAAAAAGCTTCAACCAGATACATCAAAAGCTGCAAGCAGTCATTGCCATGGCGGAGTGCTACAACCGTCGACATAAAATGCTACAACCCTTGATGAAAAAGCTTCAACCCGAAACGATAGAGAAAGCATTAACCAAGGCTGCTACAAAGAAAAAAGCTGCAACCATTTGATAGAAAAGCTTCGACCGTAGATGAAAAAAGCTTCAACCAGATACATCAAAAGCTGCAAGCAGTCATTGCCATGGCGGAGTGCTACAACCGTCGACATAAAATGCTACAACCCTTGATAAAAAAGCTTCAACCCGAAACGATAGAGAAAGCATTAACCAAGGCTGTTTACAAGAAAAAAGCTGCAACCATTTGATAGAAAAGCTTCGACCCTAGATGAAAAAAGCTACAACCATTGAAAAAGAAAGCTACAAATATACACTGCATAACCAGAAAAGTTGCATCCGTTGTAGAGAAAGCTTCAATCATATGTGCGAAATGCTTCAACCTGCGCGTGTCGCCACCGAGCCGCAATCACAGTGGTTGGCTGGCGGCCGTCGCCGACGCAATTTCCTGCAGCCATGAGCATCAACGGCGAGGGGCGGCGGCGGAGCTATAACCGGGGAGAGCTATAAGCGTCGCCGCTGCAAGCTGCAACCAGCAGATGATAGTTGGAAGCGGCGATGGGGACGGGGCGGCGAGGGTTGGAAGCGGCGACGGGGACGGGCGGCGAGGGTTGGAAGCGGCGGCGGAGACGGGCGGCGAGGGTGTGGACGGGCGGCGAGGGATAGAAGATGCGGCACGGCGCAGCCCAAGCGAGGGGATCGTGCCGAGGAAGAAGAAGCTGGGGGCGAGTTTTTTTTTTTGCTCCAGATCCAACCGCGCACGCCTCGCATCGAACGGCTAGGGCTGGACCGGCCGAATGTTTCGGCCGATACGCCGGCGCCTAGCATCGCCCTATAACGTTTGTGGTGTACAGCTTGATGATTTTCCAGCTAGTGCACGCCAGGATGGTTTTTTTTTTTTGAGAAACGCCAGGATGGTTGGGTTTACGCGATTCCTAGTTTCCCGTGGCTCGAACATTATCCATGCACTTGTCATCAACGTGCAGCAACGTGTCAGTGAACCCCTGCATCTGTATGTGGTATACTCTCGCGGTCCATGGCATGCGTGCGCTACACCGTCGATACAAAACGTTCGGTGTAGGCCTGCAGAAATTGAATCTCTTGCCCCACTTTTCTTCTAACTTTAAGCATGATGGATAGGGTCTGCCCATTAAAATAAGCCTGAGGCAAATCATCAAGGGCAGCGCTACGCATCTACCGACGGATAATCTGAAAAGATCCACCACCTCAACAACGGTAAGATCTAGTCTATCTTGCGGCCCACCCTCATCCTCATTATTGCAACAAAGTCATTGTTGCAGAACCCATGGAAACAGAGCCGATGTTGCATAAATATTCAACGGAGATTGTGTTGCAGATTTTTTTCCGTCTTCACTTTTTGCAACACAGATAATATTGCGGAAGGACTTTTGCAACATGGATAGTGTTGCAGAAATTGAGAGGTAGAACGTCATGTAGAACATGACCTGCACGCCCAGCTAAGCAAAGTGACCTACACACGGTCCACGTCGGTGTGCTTGCCGCCGGCAAGTCATTGATGGTGGCGATGGGAGCAGCGCGGGGAGGCACGTGACTCGACAAGGAGCTTGGGAACAACATGGGGGGCTGCTAGAGATTATGCTAGGAATCCAGATTCAGATCCTGCAACAGACGTGTTGTTGCGGTGGGGAGATTACAACAATTGCTCAGTTGCAAAACCGCTAGAGATAATGCTAAGTGAGCTCACACAGGACACATGTCACACGAAAGAGGCAGCGGATGCTTGCGTGCGATCCGTCGGGTGATTAGAAGCGTTTCCCAATAATCAAACTAAAGGAAATATGCCCTGGAGGCAATAATAAAATTGTTATTTTATATTTCCTTATTCATGATAAATGTTTATTATTCATGCTAGAATTATATTGATCGAAAACCTTAATACATGTGTGAATACATAAACAAACAACGTGTCCCTGGTGAGCCTTTACTAGACTAGCTCGTTGATCAAAGATGGTTAAGGTTTCCCAACCATGGACATGAGTTATCATTTGATAACGGGGTCACATCATTAGGAGAATGATGTGATGGACAAGATCCATCTGTTAGCTGAGCATAATGATCTTTCAGTTTTATTGCTATTGCTTTCTTCATGTCAAATACATATTCCTTCGACTATGAGATTATGCAACTCCCGGATACCGGAGGAATGCCTTGTGTGCTATCAAACGTCACAATGTACCTGAGTGATTATAAAGATGCTCTACATGTATCTCCAAAGGTGTTTGTTGAGTTGGCATAGATCAAGACTAGGATTTGTCACTCCCAGTATTGGAGAGGTATCTCTGGGCCCTCTCGGTAGTACACATCATAAGCTTGCAAGCAAACGACTAAGGAGTTACTCACGAGGTGATGTATTACGGAACGAGTAACACTAGTAGAAAACAGGGCATTTGTCCCGGTTTGTAAGGGCCTTTTGTCCTGGTTTAAGAACCGGGACAAAAAGTTCGGTACTAATGCCCTCCCCCTTTAGTCCCGGTTCTTACACGAACCGGGACAGATGGGCCTCCACGTGGCCACTGCGGGCAGCCCAGACAAGGGGGCCTTTGGTCCCGGTTGGTGACATGAACCGGGACCAAAAGGCTTCCACGCGTCAGCAGCTGGCTGGAGCTGAGGTTTTTCTTTTTTTAAAAAAAGTGGCTGGTTTAGGGGTTTTGGGGGTTAATTTAGGTTGTTATTAGCTAGCTAATAAAGAGAAGTGTCCTCTCTTATATCTTCGCCCTTGGTTTACCAACGCTACTGCTATGTTCATTTCACCCGCTGATATATAATAACTCATGCTCGCATCATACATCATCATATTTAATACAAGTCCTACTAATCATGCATCATCATACAACTTTTACTCGTCATTAATAACAAGTCATACGATCATCATTCTCATAGTCATCGAACCCAACCCTACATAATTGTTTTTAGCACATGATCATCCGTATCAAGTAGGACCTAAACACCCTTAAGGTAAAATAGCATAAAACAATATAGACCCTGACTCTCCATTATGAAGAATGGAGATCATCCTGTCTCCAATTCTTGCGCTTCGCTTCCTTTTGCTTCCAAGAAGCTCCTTATGACTGTCCATACATTTATTCCATTTTTTGATTATCATGTCTTCACTTCTTTTAGAAACCCGGTATGGACAGTTAAGATTCATAGGACGACCTGGTTGTATGTTCAAAACATCAAGGCGACCGTGCGTATACATCAGATGAGGCACACAATCATTCGGGATTATCTGTTGAAAAACATAGTAATAACTTCATAGTTAGCAACGGTGTACTAGTTTTAGAAGTATGCAAAAAGATGCACGGATGTCGTAATAGTAAAAAAATCTTATCAGGGTATCTCCATGGTAGTTATCGTAGTTCAACACGTGCACTAGTGGCACGTATTGACCATAATGTTGAGGAGTTCGATTGTAGACATTGTAATTCTCAAGATCAGTACAAAATGCGATTAGATGATTTTTCTCCTTATAAGTTAATTCGGAGCCATCGGTGTAGTGGGTTTTGTCTACCATCTTCCGCACATTCTTTGAAAAATGAAAATAAGCTATCAATGGAAATAAGCTGTCAACTATTTTGAAATAAATAATATAAATTACTTAATAACTATGTTTGAGAAGCTCACATGGGGGAAGAATTGGAAGTGTATCCACAAGGACCCAAATGTCCATATTGTCTTGCTCGATTATAGGATCACCAAGATCCATTGTGACCAGCATACCCTCATCAAAACCATACATCTTGCAAAGTGCTTCCCAATTTTTGCAACCAAAATGGGTTACACTCTCAGCATTGTACAACTTTACTTCAAAATCCACACCATGATGGGTCCTTAGGTGAATTTTTTTTGGTTTCCATACTTTCATGGTCTTCAAAACCCATCCTCTTCAAGACATAGCGTCTTGCATAGCATGGGATAAGCTAGTCGAATTGGAAAAGATGAAAAATACACGTTAAAATAGTTGAAGTCATGCTTAATTATGAAAAAAAACTATTGTCGTCGTTGCGTACCGTATGAACATCGAAGGTCTCCTCGAGCTTAATGCTGAAGCCCCGATCTTCGTCTAGCTCAAGGAACCTGTCGCACATACCTCGGTCGTCGTGGAACCAGTCGCACTCCCCCGGGCAGTTTTCGTCGTCCAAGTACGACATTTTCGGCCTATGTTCATAATTCAAATATTAAACTTGTACAATTTAATATATGTACTAAAAACCTAAATTAGATCATTATTATTAATCACAGATTGACTATCGGTGATGGTAGCTCCTCCTTTCATTCCCGAGTGCATTATTACATCAAATTGTCTAGCACACGGGAATGAAGGAGAAGCTACCCCAACGACGGCGTGGATGATGGAGGGGGCTCCTAGATTTCTGCATAGAGTGCTCTTCAATTTTAGCATTCAAAGTATGAGTACTTTTCCAATATGAGCATTCAATAAGCAAAACCAAATCGTAAAATAAAGTAGTATTCAAATTAGCATGCATTGAATTATAACCAAAAATACATCATCTCTTGTGTCCGTACATTGTCGAATATTATCACTAATACTTCTCGAATACTATCATACATATAGCATCGCTAATACAGCTAGAACCATAGCACCCGACGGGTATCGTCGCGGGCGGTGGACACTCAAAGATAAGGAACCATCACAGGATCATAGCTCTAGTGAGATCCCTGAAGAACCTGCCAGGTATTGTCGAGCCTGCCCTCCAACGCAACCATGTAGCGATGGACGTGCTCGTCCTCCTCGCTGACATGGTGACGTACCACCTCCGCGGTGTCCGGAAGCCTCGGCACCATCACTGGCCCACATGACCGCCACCAAACAAGGATTAGGTCAACAACGGGCTGGCTCCTCACCAACCTACGTCCCTCGAAAGGTAGCACCTCCCAATACCAGCCCGGCGGAGCCCAGTCCCGGACATGGCCCTAATCAAGCAGGCCTCCAGCGCCGAGTCGACGACGAGGATGCGGGATAGGCATCGTCGACGTCGATGCGGGAACTACTTCTATATATAGTAAAATAAAGTAGTTTTATTAATTAAATCAACTAGTTCAACTACTAAGCACTTACTATAAATAAATAAAGTAGTACTTACTAAAAATAAACTACTTCTATATATAGTAAAATAAAGTAGTTTATTAAATCAACTAGCTAGTTCAACTTATATTAAGCACTTACTATAAATAAAATAAAGTAGTACTTACTAAAAATAAACTAGTTTAACTATATTTATATTATTTTTCTAACTAATTATATTAAACAGTTTCTCTTCTTATTTTCCTTTTTCCTCTATTCTAAATATGAACATATTCATAAGTGACTTTGATCATGCATAATTTTCCTATACATACACAATATGAACATATACATAAATTGACAAAGAAAATTCTATGAACAAAAAAATAATTAAAATTCTATGAACAAAATTACAACAGAAAAAAATCATAAAAATTCTATGAACAGAAAAAAATCATAAAAAATTGACATATTCGATCTTTGCATATATATGAACATACAAACATGCATATTCAACAATATTATCACCAAAAAAAATCTATTAACAGAAAAAAATCTAACACAATATGAACAAATTACACAATATGAAAAAAATCTAACAGAAAAATCTATGAACTACACATCTGACAAAAAAAATCTATGAACTACAAAAAAATCTAACAAAATCTAACTCAATTAACTACACATCTAAATTATACTACACATCTAAATTAACTACTACATCAAATTAAATTAACAAAAAATTTGCTCATGGGATGGCAACGGCGTGAGGGGCGCGGCAAGGGCGACGGGCAGGGGACGGCGACGGCGACAGCGACGGTGCGTGAGGGGCGGCGCGGCGACGGTCGACGGTGAGGTGCAGCGCGGGGCGGGGCGGCGACGGGCAGGGGCCGGCGGCATCGCGGGGTATGGGGAGCGGGGCGGGGGGTGGCGACGGCGTCGGGACGCCGCGGGGCGACGACGATGACGGCGAGGCGGAGACGAGCAGCCTGGCGGCGTCGGGCGGGGAAGAACGAACTGAACCAAATTTTCATGAGTGCTGCTTATATAGGCAGAGCATTGGTCCCGGTTCGTGGCACCAATCGGGACCAATGCCCCCCTTTAGTCTCGGTTGGTGCCACCAATCGGGCCTCTTTTCAGCAGCCCAAAGGGCGGGAAGCAGAGGCCTTTGGTCCCAGTTGGTAGCACCAACCGGGACTAAAGGGGGGGCCATTGGTTCTGGTTTGTGCCACCAACCGGGACCAATGCGCCCCTTTAGTCCAGGTTGGTGCCACCAACTGGAACTAAAGGCCTTGTGCTGTGCTGTCCGCGTTGCGGCACGAAAGTTTAGTCCCACCTTGCTAGCTGAGGGAGCTCGAAAGTGGTTTATAAGCCCCAGTCCCATTTCCCTCTCAAGCTCCTCTCAAATGCAGGCTTACGGGCCTAAACGCACTATATGTGCGTGTGGGCCTATTGGGCCTAGTGCGGGCCTGAATCCTGGCCCATTGTTGGGTTTCTAGTCGTATTCACGCCGTGGTGGCCCTTTAGGTGGCCCTTTTTTATTTTTTTATTTTATTTTTTGCTTTGAATTATTTATTTTCTTTTGATTTTTTATTCTTTTTTCTTTTAGCTCAAAATAATTATAATCTTTCTGTTACTCCATTAGTTTCCAAATTTGAATAATTATAATCTTTATGCAACTAAAAATATATTTGGAGTGATTCTTTTTCCTGCTATTTAATATTACTGCGTTTTATCATTATATTGAAAAAGAGATTTTGTTATTTTAGTTTCTATCAAAAAAATCTTTATGACAATTCTTTTTGCTACTAAAGTTTCTAACAAAAAATTCTTTATGATAATTATTTCTGCTTTTCATGTTTTGAACAGAAAATACTTTGATAATTTTAGTTGCATAAATTTTATATAATTTTAGTTTAAAAAAATACTAGAGGTTTATAAAAGCTTTTTAGTTGATTCCTTTTGCTATTAGAGTTTTATAAAAGCATTTACTGGTTTTTTAGCTATAAGAACTTGAAATTGAAAAGCATTTCAAATGAACTCTGAAAAGGTTGAAAGTTGGCATGGTATCATTATTTCACCCACATAGCATGTGCTAAAATGTTGAGAGGGTTATGGGAAAATTTGGATACACTTCGTGTACAAAATGGACAATCTCTTTCGAAGTATTAGGGTTTCATACAGAAACTCATCTGTTACACAGGGATTTCATTTTTTTAAACTTATTTCAACTCCAGACTTTCTGTGTGTTCAAAATGCACCATTCAAAGCCACATGATCAATTTTCAACCCTTTCTGACTTCATTTGTTATTTTTCATGCATTTACTGATTATTTTGAGCTATAAGACCCTGAAATTTAAAAGCATTTCAAATGAACTCTGAAAAGGTTGGAAGTTGGCATGATATCATCATGTCATCCACATAGCATGTGCAAGAAAGTTGAGAGGGTTACGGCAAAAACTGGATGCACTTCATGTACAAAACGGACAATCTCTTTCGAAGTATCAGGATTTCATACGAAAACTTGTCTGTTACAACATGCATTTCAAATGAACTACGAAAAGGTTGAAAGTTGGCATGGTATCATCATAATAGTTGTGGAGAAAGTATTCACTTTTTCTTCACTTGTGTCCTTTCCTTATTGCGCCGTAACCATGGATAATCTTCATCATTTATCAGGATGCTTGGGTCAGCCTTGACTTTGAAGAGAGGAATTTCATGAAACTTTTCATAATCTTCGGACATGTCTGTCTTTCCCTCCACTCCAATGATGTCCCTTTTTTCTAAAAGAACTATGTGGCACTTTGGCTCATCGTATGATGTATTCGCTTCCTTATTTTTTCTTTTTCTCGGTTTGGTAGACATGTCCTTCACATAGATAACCTGTGCCACATCATTGGCTAGGAAGAATGGTTCGTCAGTGTGCCCAAGATTGTCCAGATCTACTGTTGTAATTCCGTACTGTGGGTCTAACTGTACCCCGCCTCCTGACAGATTGACCCAGTTGCATTTAACAAAGGGACCTTAAAATGTACTCCGTAGTCAAGTTCCCATATGTCCACTATGTAACCATAATATGTGTCCTTTCCCCTCTCGGTGGCTGCATCAAAGCTGACACCGCTGTTTTGGTTGGTGCTCTTTTGATCTTGGGCGATCGTATAAAATGTATTCCCATTTATCTCGTATCCTTTCCAAATCATTACAGTCGAAGATGGTACTCTGGACAACGAGTAAAACTCCTCACAAACAGTGTTTTCACCTTTGAGACGTGTTTCCAACCAACTACTGAAAGTCCTGATGTGTTCACATGTAATCCAGTCGTCGCACTGCTCCGGGTGTTTGGAGTGCAGACTGTTCTTGTGTTCATCGACATAAGGGGTCACCAAGGTAGAGTTCTGTAGAACTGTGTAGTGTGCTTGAGACCAAGAATATCCGTCCCTGCATATTATTGTCTCCCCTCCAAGCGTGCCTTTTCCAGTCACTCTCCCCTCATACCGCGATTTAGGGAGACCTATCTTCTTAAGGCCAAGAATGAAGTCAACACAAAACCCAATGACATCCTCTGTTTGATGGCCCATGGAGATGCTTCCTTCTGGCCTAGCACGGTTACAGACATATTTCTTTAGGACTCCCATGAACCTCTCAAAGGGGTACATATTGTGTAGAAATACGGGACCCAGAATGACAATCTCGTCAACTAGATGAACTAGGACGTGCGTCATGATATTGAAGAAGGATGGTGGGAACACCAGCTCAAAACTGACAAGACAGTGCATGACATCACTCCTTAGCCTTGGTATGATTTCTGGATCGATCACCTTCTGAGAGATTGCATTGAGGAATGCACATAGCTTCACAATGGCTAATCGGACGTTTTCCGGTAGAAGCCCCCTCAGTGCAACCGGAAGCAGTTGCGTCATAATCACATGGCAGTCATGAGACTTTAAGTTCTGAAACTTTTTCTCTACCATATTTATTATTCCCTTTATATTCGACGAGAAGCCAGTCGGGACCTTCATACTAAGCAGACATTCAAAGAAGATTTCCTTCTCTTCTTTGGTAAGAGCGTAGCTGGGAGGACCTTCATACTGCTTTGGAGGCATGCCGTCTTTTTCGCGCAAACGTTGCAGGTCCTCCCGTGCCTCAGTTGTATCTTTTGTCTTCCCATACACGCCCAAGAAGCCTAGCAGGTTCACGCAAAGGTTCTTCGTCACGTGCATCACGTCGATCGAAGAGCGGAAATCTAGGTCTTTCTAGTAGGGTAGGTCCCAAAATATAGATTTCTTCTTCCACATGGGTGCGTGTCCCTCAGCGTCACTCGGATCAGCTAGTCCACCGGGACCCTTTCCAAAGATTACGTGTAAATCATTACCATAGCAAGTACGTAATCACCGGTACGCATGGCGGGCTTCTTCCGGTGATCTGCCTCGCCTTTGAAATGCTTGCCTTTCTTTCGACATTGATGGTTGGTCGGAAGAAATCGATGATGGCCCAGGTACACATTCTTCCTGGAGCTTCCCAGGTATATACTTTCGGTGTCAGCTAAACAGTGCGTGCATGTGTGGTATCCCTTGTTTGTCTATCCTGAAAGGTTACTGAGAGCGGGCCAATCATTGATGGTTACAAACAGCAACGCGTGCAGGTTAAATTCCACCTGTCTGTGCTCATCCCACACACGTACACCGTTTCCATTCCACAGCTATAAAAGTTCTTCAACTAATGGCCTTAGGTACACATCAATGTCGTTCCCGGGTTGCTTAGGGCCTTGGATGAGAACTGGCATCATAATGAACTTCCGCTTCATGCACATCCAAGGAGGAAGGTTATACATACATAGAGTCACGGGCCAGGTGCTGTGATTGCTACTCTGCTCCCCGAAAGGATTAATGCCATCCGCGCTTAAACCAAACCATACATTCCTTGGGTCATGTGCAAACTCAGCCCAGTACTCTCTCTCAATTTTTCTCCACTGCGACCCGTCAGCGGGTGCTCTCAACTTCCCGTCTTTCTTACGATCCTCACTGTGCCATCGCATCAACTTGGCATGCTCTTTGTTTCTAAACAGTCGTTTCAACCGTGGTATTATAGGAGCATACCACATCACCTTCGCAGGAACTCTCTTCCTGCGGGGCTCGCCATCAACATCACCAGGGTCATCTCGTCTGATTTTATACCGCAATGCACCGCATACCGGGCATGCGTTCAAATCCTCGTACGCACCGCGGTAGAGGATGCAGTCATTAGGGCATGCATGTATCTTCTGCACCTCCAATCCTAGAGGGCATATGACCTTCTTTGTTGCGTACGTACTGTCGGGCAATTCATTATCCTTTGGAAGTTTCTTCTTCAATATTTTCAGTAGCTTCTCAAATCCTTTGTCAGGCACAGCATTCTTTGCCTTCCACTGCAGCAATTCCAGTACCGTACCCAGCTTTGTGTTGCCATCTTTGCAATTGGGGTACAACCCTTTTTTGTGATCCTCTAACATGCGATCGAACTTCAGCTTCTCCTTTTGACTTTCGCATTGCGTCCTTGCATCGACAATGACCCAGCGGAGATCATCATCGGGCACATCGCCTGGTTCCTCTTGATCTTTAGCAGCTTTCCCCATTGCAGCATCATCGGGCACATCGTCTGGTTCCTCTTGATCTTCAGCAGCTCCCCCCGTTGCAACATCACCGTATTTAGGGGGCACATAGTTGTCATCGTCCTCTTCTTCTTCGCCATCTTCCATCATAACCCCTATTTCTCCGTGCCTCATCCAAAAATTATAGTGTGGCATGAAACCCTTGTAAAGCAGGTGGGTGTGAAGGATTTTCCGGTCAGAGTAAGACTTTGTATTCCCACATTTAGTGCATGGATAACACATAAAACCATTCTGCTTGTTTTCCACACCCACTTCGAGAAAATTATGCACACCCTTAATGTAGAGGTGTGTCTGTCACCATACATCCATTGCCGGTTCATCTGCGTGCATTATATATAATTATATGTGTCAAAAGTAAGAAAATCAGACAAATATCTACCTAAAGTAAGAAAATCAGATAAGTATCAGAAAGAAGATAAGAACAAGAGGCTCACCATGGTGGTGCCGGCAACGAGATCGGCACGGGCGATTAACGGCGGTGAAAACGGGGACGGGGCGTGACGGACCGCTAAATCTAGACAAATCTCGAAAAAAATGGAGCTCCGAGGTCAAGCTTCGAGAGGAGAAAGCATAACTAGTGTGGCCCGGGCATTTCATCGAACACCTCATGTGCATAGGAGGTGAACTAGAGCACCCAAATGCCCTCTCCTCGCCGGATTAAAAAAACAGAGCACTGGAGTGCTCTGCCGCGGCGGTGGGTATATATAGGCAAGTTATTTGTCCTGGTTCATGGCATGAACCGGGACTAAAGAACCCCCCTTTTGTCCCGGTTCAAGCCACGAACCGGGACCAATGGTTGTGGGCCAGGAGCGAGGACCATTGGTCCTGGTTCGTGGCTTGAACCAGGACAAATGGTTCGACAGGAACCGGGACCAATGCCCACGAGGCCCCGGCCGGCCCCCTGGGCTCACGAACCGGGTCTAATACCCCCATGGGTCCCGGTTCTTGAAGAACCGGGACTAATGGGGTGGCCAAGCCCGAACAGTAGCCCTGTTTTCTACTAGTGTAAAGAGACTTGCCGGTAAGGAGATTGAACTAGGTATGAAGATATCGATGATCAAATCTCGGGCAAGTAATATACCGATGACAAAGGGAATTACATATGTTGTCATAACGGTTCGACCAATAAAGATCTTCGTAGAATATGTAGGAGCCAATATTTGCATCCAAGTTTCGCTATTGGCTATTGACCGAAGAGGTATCTCGGTCATGTCTACATAGTTGTCGAACCCGTAGGGTCCGCACACTTAACTTTCGATGACGATATAGTATTACATGAGTTATGTGATTTGGTGACCGAATGTTGTTCGGAGTTCAGGATGAGATCACGGACATGACGTGGAGTCTCAAAATGGTCGAGAGGTAAAGATTGATATATAGAACGATGGTATTCGTACACCGAAGTGTTCCGGAGGGTACCGGGTACATATCGTATCACCAGAAGGGGTTCCGGGCACCCCTGGCAAAATATATGGGCCTTATGGGCCAAGAGGGGAAGCGCACCAGCCACAAGGGGCTGGTGCGCCCCCCATACGAGCCGGACAAGATGGAGAAGGAAAGGGGAAGAAGGAAAGGAAAGAAAGGGAGTAGGATTCTCCCTCCCCCTTCCCCCTCTTTCCTCCCTCCTTCGATATATATGGCAGGGGGCGGCTTGGGAGGAGCCCAAGTAGGACTTGGTCCTATTTGGGGCGCCTCCTGGCCTATCCCCTCCCCCTCCCACCAATAAATATGTGGCGGGCACCCCTAGCACACACCAGACAATTGCCTAGCCGTGTGCGGCGCCCCCACCTCCGCCGTTTACACCCCCGGTCATATTTTCGCAGTGCTTAGGCAAAGCCTTGCGGAGATCACTTCACCATCACCATCACCATCACCACGCCGTCGTGCTGACGGAACTCATCAACTTGTTGGGGAACGTAGCAATAATTCAAATTTTTCCTACGTATCACCAAGATCAATCTAGGAGATGCTAGCAACGAGAGAGAGGGAGTGCATCTTCATACCTCTTGAAGACCGCGAAACGGAAGCATTACAAGAACGCAGATGATGGAGTCGTACTCGCAGCGATTCAATTTGCAGAAGATCCGATCTAGCACCGAACGGACGGCGCCTCCGCGTCAACACACGTACAACCCGGGGACGTCTCCTCCTTCTTGATCCAGCAAGAGGACAGGAGAAGTTGAGGGAGAGCTCCGGCAGCACGACAGCGTGGTGGTGGAGCTTGTGGTATTTCTGTAGGGCTTCGACAAGCTCTACGGAGGAGGAGAGAGTGTTGGAGGAGGGAGGGGCTATGCCAGGGGAAGGGTGCAGCAGCCCTCCCACCCCCACTATTTATAGGGGAAGGGGAGAGTGGGCCGACCCCCTTAGATCTCATTTGGGGGGGAGGGGGGAAGCTTGCCCCCCAAGTTTGGTCGGAGGCGCCCCCACCGCCTTAGGGTTTCCAACCCTAGGTGCCTTGTGCCCTTGGGGGGCACACCAGCCCACCAAGGGCTGGTTCCCACCCTTTGTGCATCCCATTAAGTCCTCAAGGTAGGTGGCCCCACCCGGTGGACCCCTGGACACCTTTCGGTGGTCCCAGTACAATACCGATAACCCCCAAAACTATTCCGATGACTGAAACTGGACTTCCCATATATAAATCTTTACCTCCGGACCATTCCGGAACTCCTCTGACGTCCGGGATATCATTCGGGACTCCGAACAACCTTCAGTAACCACATACTATTTCCCATAACAACTCTAGCGTCACCGAACCTTAAGTGTGTAGACCCTACGGGTTGGGGAACCATGCAGACATGACCGAGACACCTCTCCGGTCAAAAACCAACAACGGCATCTGGATACCCATGTTGGCTTCCACATGTTCCATGATGATCTCATCGGATGAACCACGATATCGGGGGATTCAATCAATCCCGTATACAATTCCCTTTGTCCACCGGTATGTTACTTGCCCGAGATTCGATCGTTGGTATCCCAATACCTCGTTCAATCTCGTTACCAACAAGTCTCTTTACTCATTCGTAACGCATGATCCCGTGACTAACTCCTTAGTCACATTGAGCTCATTATGATGATGCATTACCTAGTGGGCCCAGAGATACCTCTCCGTCATACAAAGTGACAAATCCCAGTCTCGATTTGTGCCAAACCAACAGACACTTTTGGAGATACCTGTAGTGCACCTTTATAGCCACCCAGTTACGTTGTGATGCTTAGTACACCCAAAGCATTCCTACGGTATCCAGGAGTTGCACAATCTCATGGTCTAAGGAAATGATACTTGACATTAGAAAAGCTCGTAGCAAATGAACGACACGATCTTGTGCTATGCTTAGGATTGGGTCTTGTCCATCACATCATTCTCCTAATGATGTGATCCCATTATCAATGACATCCAATGTCCATGGTCAGGAAACCACAACCATCTATTGATCAATGAACTAGTCAACTAGAGGCTCACTAGGGACATATTACGGTCTGTGTATTCACACATGTATTACAGTTTCCGGTTAATACAATTATAGCATGAACAACAGACAATTATCATGAACAAGGAAATATAAAAGAACCATTTTATTATTGCCTCTAGGGCATATTTCCAACATTCTCCCACTTGTACTAGAGTTAATAATCTAGTTACATTGTGATGAATCGTACACCCATAGAGTTCTGGTGTTGATCATGTTTTGCTCGTGGAAGAGGTTTAGTCAATGGATTTGTGACATTCAGATCCGTATGCACCTTACAAATATCTATGTCTCCATCTTGAACATTTTCACGAATAAAGTTGAAGCGACGCTTGATATGCCTGGTCTTCTTGTGAAACCTGGGCTCCTTGGCAAGGGCAATAGCTCCAGTGTTGTCACAGAAGAGAGTCATCGGGACCGACGCATTGGGAATAACTCCTAGGTCAGTGATGAACTCCTTCATCCAGATTGCTTCATGTGCTGCCTCCAAGGCTGCCATGTACTCCGCTTCACATGTAGATCCAGCCACGACACTTTTCTTGCAACTGCACCAGCTGACTGTCCCACCGTTCAAAATGTACACATATCCGGTTTGTGACTTGGAGTCATCCAGATCTGTGTTGAAGCTAGCTTCGACGTAGCCCTTTACGACGAGCTCTTCGTCACCTCCATAAAGGAGAAACATATCCTTAGTCCTTTTCAGGTACTTTAGGATATTCTTGACCGTTGTCCAGTGTTCCATGCCGGGATTACTTTGGTACCTCCCTACCAAACTTACGGCAAGGTTCACATCAAGTCTGGTACACAGCATGGCATACATAATAGACCCTATGGCTAAGGCATAGGGGATGACACTCATATTTTCCCTATCTTATGCCGAGGTCGGGCATTGAGCCGTGCTCAATCTCACACCTTGCAATACAGGTAAGAACCCCTTCTTGGACTGATCCATATTGAACTTCTTCAATATCTTGTCAAGGTATGTGCTTTGTGAAAGACCAATGAGGCGTCTCGATCTATCTCTATAGATCTTGATGCCTCATATGTAAGCAGCTTCTCCAAGGTCCTTCATTGAAAAACACTTATAAGTCTGTATAAATCCAAACGCTTTGATCATTTCATTAAAGCGAATGTTCCAACTCCGAGATGCTTGCACCAGCCCATAGATGGAGCGCTGGAGCTTGCACACCTTGTCAGCATTCTTAGGATCGAAAAAACCTTCTGGTTGCATCATATACAATTCTTCCTTAAGGAAACCGTTAAGGAATGCCATTTATGACGTCCATTTGCCATATCTCATAATCATAGAATGCGGCAACTGCTAACATGATTCAGACGGACTTTAGCTTCGCTACGCGTGAGAAAGTCTCATCGTATTCAACCCCTTGAACTTGTCGATAACCCTTAGCGACAAGCCGAGCCTTATAGACGGTCACATTACCATCCGCGTCAGTCTTCTTCTTAAAGATCCACTTATTTTCTATGGCTTGCCGATCATCGGGCAGGTCTGTCAAAGTCCATACTTTGTTTTCATACATGGATCCTATCTCAGATTTCATGGCTTCAAGCCATTTGTTGGAATATGGGCCCACCATCACTTCTTCATAGTTCGAAGGGCCACCGTTGTCTAACAACATGATTTCTAGGACAGGGTTGCCGTACCACTCTGGTGCGGAACGTGCCCTTGTGGACCTACGAAGTTCAGTAGCAACTTGATCCAAAGTATCGTGACCATCATGATTAACTTCCTCTCCAGTCGGTGCAGGCACCACAGAAACATCTTCCTGAGCTGCGCTACTTTCCGGTTCAAGAGGCAGTATTTCATCAAGTTCTACTTTCCTCCCACTTACTTCTTTCGAGAGAAACTCTTTCTTCAGAAATTATTCATTCTTGGCAACAAAGATCTTGCCTTTGGATCTGAGGTAGAAGGTATCCTATGAAGACGCATTTTTCTGACTTGAATTCAAGCTTTTCAGGTTGAAATTTCTTGACAAAAGCATCGCATCCCCAAACTTTTAGAAACAACAACTTAGGTTTCTTCCCAAACCATAATTCATACAGTGTCGTCTCAACGGATTTAGACGGTGCCCTATTTAAAGTGAATGCGACTGCCTCTAAAGCATAACCCCAAAATGATAGCGGTAAATCGGTAAGAGACATCATAGATCGCACCATATCCAATAGAGTGCGATTACGATGTTCGGACACACCATTACGTTGAGGTGTTCCGGGCGGCGTGAGTTGTGAAAAAATTCCACATTTCCTTAAGTGCGTACCAAACTCGTGACTCAAATATTCTCCTCCACGATCTGATCGTAAGAACTTTATTTTTGTGTCACGTTGATTCTCTACCTCACTCTGAAATTCCTTGAACTTTTCAAAGGTCTCAGACTTGTGTTTCATTGAATAGACATACCCATATCTACTTAAGTCATCAGTGAGGGTGAGAACATAATGATAGCCACCACGAGGCTCAACGCTCATTGGACCGCACACATCATCATGTATTATTTCCAATAAGTTGGTTGCTCGCTCCATTGTTCCGAAGAACGGAGTCTTGGTCATTTTGCCCATGAGGCATGGTTCGCACGTGTCAAATGATATATAATTAAGAGACTCCAAAAGTCCATCTGCATGGAGTTTCTTCATGCGTTTGACACCAATGTGACCAAGGCGGTAGTGCCACAAGTATGTGGGACTATCGTTATCAACCTTACATCTTTTGGTATTCACACTATGAATATGTGTAACATCATGTTCGAGATTCAGTAAAAATAAACCACTGACCAGCGGGGCTGACCATAAAACATGTCTCTCATATAAATAGAACAACCATTATTCTCGGATTTAAATGAGTAGCCATCTCGCATTAAACAAGATCTAGATACAATGTTCATGCTCAAAGCTGGCACTAAATAACAATTATTGAGGTTTAAAACTAATCCCGTAGGTAAATGTAAAGGTAGCGTGCCGACGGCGATCACATCGACCTTGGAACCATTCCCGACGCGCATCGTCACATCGTCCTTCACCAGTCTCCGCTTATTCCACAGCTCCTGTTTTGAGTTACAAATATGAGCAACCGCATCGGTATCAAATACCCAGGAGTTACCATGAGTAATGGTAAGGTACACATCAATAACATGTATATCACATATACCTTTGGTGTTGCCGGCCTTCTTACCCGCTAAGTACTTGGGGCAGTTCCGCTTCCAGTGACCATTTCCCTTGCAATAAAAGCACTGAGTCTCTGGCTTGGGTCCATTGTTTGGCTTCTTCCCGGCAACTGATTTACCGGGCGCGGCAACTCCCTTGCCATCCTTCTTGAAGTTCTTTTTACCCTTGCCTTTCTTGAAACTAGTGGTCTTATTCACCATCAACACTTGATGTTCCTTTTTGATTTCCACCTTCGCTGATTTCAGCATTGACTATAACTCAGGAATGGACTTCTCCATCCCTTGCATATTGTAGTTCATCACAAAGCTCTTATAGCTAGGTGGGAGCGACTGGAGGATCCTATCAATGACCGAGTCATCTGGAAGATTAACTCCCAGCTGAGACAAGCGGTTGTGCAACCAAGACATTTTGAGTATATGCTCACTGACAGAACTGTTTTCCTCCACCTTACAACTGTAGAACTTGTCAGAGACTTCATATCTCTCGACCCGGGCATGAGCTTGGAAAACCATTTTCATCTCTTGGAGCATCGCATATGCTCCGTGCTGCTCAAAATGCTTTTGGAGCCCTGGTTCTTAGCTGTAAAGCATGCCGCACTGAACCAGGGAGTAATCATCACTACGCGACTGCCAGGAGTGCATAATGTCTTGAGTTGCTAGGAAAATGGGTGCGTCACCTAGCGGTGCTTCAAGGACATATGCTTTCTTGGCAGCTATGAGGATGATCCTCAAGTTTCGGACCCAGTCCGTATAGTTGCTACCATCGTCTTTCAGCTTGGTTTTCTCTAGGAACACGTTGAAGTTGAGGGCAGCATTAGCGTGGGAAATTTGATCTACAAGACATATTGTAAAGATATTTTAGACTATGTTCATGATAATTAAGTTCATCTAAACTATTTAATGAACTCCCACTCAGATAGACATCCCTCTAGTCATCTAAGTGATACATGATCCGAGTCAACTAGGCCGTGTCCGATCATCACGTGAGACAGACTAGTCATTCATACGTCTCCAACGTATCTATAATTTTTGATTGTTCCATTTTATTATATTACCCGTTTTGGATGTTTATGGGCTTTACTTTACACTTTTATATCATTTTTGGACTAACCTACTAACCGGAGGCCCAGCCCGTATTGCTGTTTTTTTTGCCTATTTTAGTGTTTCAAAGAAAAGGAATATCAAACAGAGTCCAAACAGAATGAAACCTTCGGGAGCGTGATTTTTGGAACGAACGTGATCCAGAGGACTTGGAGTGGAAGTCAAGAAATAAATGAGGCGGCCACGAGGGTGGAGGGCGCCCCCCCTACTAGGCGCGCCCCCCTGTCTCGTGGGCCCCTCGGGCGTCCACCGATCTACTTCTTCATCCTATATATACCCATGTACCCCGAAAACATCAGAAGCGACCACAAAAAACTATTTCCACCACCGTAACCTTCTGTATCCGTGAGATCCCATCTTGGAACCTTCGCCGGTGCTCCGCCAGAGGGGGAATCGACCATGGAGGGCTTCTAGATCAACACCATAGCCTCTCCGATGAGTTGTGAGTAGTTTACCACAGACCTTCGGGTCCATAGTTATTAGCGAGATGGCTTCTTCTCTCTCTTTGAATCTCAATACCATGTTCTCCTTGATCTTCTTGGAGATCTATTCGATGTAACTCTTTTTGCGGTGTGTTTGTCGAGATCCGACGAATTGTGGGTTTATGATCAAGTTAATCTATGAGAAATATTTGAATCTCTTTTGAATTCTTTTATGTGTGGTTAAGTTATCTTTGCAAGTCTCTTCGAGTTATCAGTTTGGTTTGTCCTACTAGATTGATCTTTCTTGCAATGGGAGAAGTGCTTAGCTTTGGGTTCAATCTTGCGGTGTCCTTTCCCAGTGACAGCAGGGGCAACAAGGCATGTATTGTATTGTTGCCATCGAGGATAAAAAGATGGGGTTTATATCGTATTGCATGAGTTTATCCCTCTACATCATGTCATCTTTCTTAATGCATTACTATGTTCTTTATGAACTTAATACTCTAGATGCATGCTGGATAGCAGTCGATGTGTGGAGTGATAGTAGTAGATGCAGGCAGGAGCTAGTCTACTTGTCACGGACGTGATTCCTATATACATGATCATGCCTTGATAATCTCATAATTATTCGCTTTTCTATTAGTTGCTCGACAATAATTTGCTCACCCACCGTAATACTTATGCTATCTTGAGAGAAGCCACTAGTGAAACCTATGGCCCCCGGGTCTATCTCTTATCATATAAGCTTTCAATCTACTTTTATTTGCATCTTTACTTTTCCAATCTATATTATAAAATACCAAAAATATATTTACCTTATCATATTATCTCCATCAGATCTCACTTTCGCAAGTGGCCATGAAGGGATTGACAACCCCTTTATTGCGTTGGTTGTGAGTTCTTGTTTGTTTGTGTAGGTGCGTGGGACTTTTGAGGAGCCTCCTACTGGATTGATACCTTGGTTCTCAAAAACCGAGGAAAATACTTACGCTACTATTGCTGCATCACCCTTTCCTCTTCAAGGAAAACCAACGCAAGCTCAAGACGTAGCAAGAAGGATTTTTGGCGGCGTTGCCGGGGAGGTCTTCGCTCAAAGCAAGACATACCAAGTACCCATCACAAACGCATCTCCCTCACATTACATTATTTGCCATTTGCCTCTCGTTTTCCTCTCCTCGACTTCACCCTTGCCATTTTATTCGCCCTTCTTCTGTTTGTCTTTTCGTAGCTTTGATGTCTTGGCTCGTTTGCTCGTTTAGTTGGAATAGTTGTTTATTTATTGCTAAATAGAGAACCTAAGATCTATGGATCCTCATCTGCTTGCTAATCTTTTTAAGAGATCCAATTATGATGAACCAATTGCTTGTGAGTTTTGTGCACTAGATTATCTTTATGAAGTTTTGTTTGAAATTCGTGAATCTGAAAATTGTGATGAAAAAATTTATGAAGAGATTCACGATAGCTCCTTGAATAAAAAGCATGATTGCAATGATTTTACTATAAATTTCTTGATGTCAATTGTGCAAATAATATGCAAAACTCTAATCTTGGGGATGCTAGTTTTGCTGTGTCTACTACTTGTTGCAATGATCATGATTGGGGTGATTCTTCTTACGATCTTGAAAATCTATTTAAGCCCCATGATGAATATGAGATTGATAATAGTGTTTACAATAATTTTGGAAGTGGGTTGTCAACTTTAGATCCCACATATTTGGAGAATGCTCATTCTTATGAAATTTTTGATAAAAGTGGGTTTGGAGAGGTCATGACTTTAGTTAATGTTAATCCCACTATTTTGGAAGAGTGTCAACTTTGCATGCATGTGGATCGTGTTTTATGTGATAGCTATTTTGTTGAATTTTCTTACGATCCCACATGTAATTATTATGAGAGAGGAAAATATGGTTGTAGAAATTTTCATGCTATTAAATTACCTCTCATCATGTTGAGATTGCTATCGTCTCTTTCTTCTTCCTTGCATATGCTAGTTTTTGCTTGCCTTGCAAATTTGTTTGTTTATAAAATGCCTATGCATAGGAAGTATGTTAGACTTAGATGTGTTTGACATGTGTTTCATGATGCTCTCTTTGCGCTCCAATTCTTGTCTTTCATATGAGCATCATGAAAATTATCAATACCTAGCTAATAAGTCTTTAAAGAAAAGCGGTTGTTGGGAGACAACCCAATATTTTTCCTTGCTGTTATTCAATAAATATTTCATCTACCTTCTGTTTAGATGTGTTTTTATGTTTTAATTAGTGTTTGTGCCAAGTAGAACCTATAGGATAACCTATGGTAATAGTTAATTTGATTCTGCTGAAAAACAGAAACTTTGCACGCACGAAAATAATTTTAGTAATTCACAGAAACGTTCTTTTGCGTTGATTCTTTTTTTTGTAGATCAATAGACAAATTTCTCAGGACTTCCTATTTTGGTAGGAGTTTTAGAGTTCCAGAAGTATTCGGGAGTTACAGATTGCTACAGACTATTCTGTTTTTGACAGATTCTGCCTTTCGTGTGTTGTTTGCTTATTTTGATGCATCTATGGCTAGTATGTAAGGGTATGAACCATATAGAACTTGGAATACAGTAGGTTTAACACCAATACAAATAAAGAATGAGTTCATTACAGTACCTTATGTGGTGGTTTTTCTTTCTTGCACTAGCGGAGCTTATGAGATTTCCTGTTGAGTTTTGTGTTGTGAAGTTTTCAAGTTTTGGGTAAAGATCTGATGGACTATGGAATAAGGAGTGGCAAGATCCTAAGCTTGGGGATGCCCATGGCACCCCAAGATATTCAATAATATCCAAAAGCCTAAGCTTGGGGATGCCCTGGGAAGGCATCCCCTCTTTCGTCTTCGTTTATCGGTAACTTTACTTGGAGCTATATTTTTATTCGCCACATGATATGTGTTTTGCTTGGAGCATCTTGTATGATATTAGTATTTGATTTTTAGTTTACCACAATCATCCTTTCTGTACACACCTTTTGAGAGAATCCCTCTTGATTATAATTTATTAGAATACTCTATGTGCTTCACTTATATCTTTTGAGCTAGATAGTTTTTGCTCTAGTGCTTCACTTATATATTTTAGAGCACGGCGGTGGATTAATTTTGAAGAAATTATTAGTCTCTCATGCTTCACTTACATTATTTTGAGAGTCTCTTAGAACATCATGGTATTTGCTATGGTTATAAAATTGGTCCTAGAATGGTGGGCATCCAAGTTGGGTATAATAAAAACTATCATAGGAAGTGAATTGGATGTTATGATCAATTTGATACTTGATAATTGTTTTGAGATATGGAGGTAGTGATATTAGAGTCATGCTAGTTGGGTGATTATGAATTTAAAGAATGCTTGTGTTGAAGTTAGCAAGTCCCGTAGCACGCACGTATGGTGAAAGTCGTGTAACAAATTTGAAACATGAGGTGTTCTTAGATTGTGCATCCTTATGAGTGGCGGTCGGGGACGAGCGATGGTCTTTTCCTACCAATCCATCCCCCTACAAGCATGCGCTTAGTTCTTGGTTTTTTATGACTTGTAGATTTTTGCAATAAGTATATGAGTTCTTTTTTGACTAATGTTGAGTCCATGGATTATACGCACTCTCACCCTTCCATCATTGCTAGCCTCTTCGGTACCGTGCATTGCCCTTTCTCACCTTGAGAGTTGGTGCAAACTTCGCCGGTGCATCCAAACCCCGTGATATGATACGCTCCATCACACATAAACCTCCTTATATCTTCTTGAAAATAGCCACCATACCTACCTATTATGGCATTTCCATAGCCATTCCGAGATATATTGCCATGCAACTTTCCACCGTTCCATTCATCATTAGGACACACATCATCATTGTCATATTGCCTTGCATGACATGTAGTTGACATCGTATTTGTGGCAAAGCCACCATGCATAATTTTTCATACATGTCAGTCTTGATTCATTGCCCATCCCGGTACACTGCCGGAGGCATTCATATAGAGTCATATCTTGTTCTTGTTTTGGGTTGTAATTCATGAGTTATAAATAAATAGAAGTGTGATGATCATTGTTATTAGAGCATTGTCCCCCCCCCCCCAAAAAAAGAAAGGCCAAATAAAAAAAGGGAAAGGCAAAAAAAAGGCCCAAAAAAAGAAAACAAAAAGGGGGCAATGTTACTATCTTTTTTCCACACTTGTGCTTCAAAGTAGCACCATGTTCTTCATATAGAGTGTCTCATATGTTGTCACTTTCATATACTAGTGGGAATTTTTCATTATAGAACTTGGCTTGTATATTCCTACGATGGGCTTCCTCAAAATGCCCTTGGTCTTCGTGAGCAAGCAAGTTGGATGCACGCCCACTAGTTTATTTTGTTGAGATTTCATACATTTATAGCTCTAGTGCATCCGTTGCATGGAAATCCCTACTCCTCATGTTGACATAAATTGATGGGCATCTCCATATCCTGTTGATTATCCTCGTCAATGTGAGACTTTCTCCTTTTTTGTCTTCTCCACACAATCCCCATCATCATATTCTATTCCACCCATAGTGCTATATCCATGGCTCACGCTCATGTATTGCGTGAAAGTTGAAAAAGTTTGAGATTATTTAAGTACGAAACAATTGCTTGGCTTGTCATCAGGGGTGTACAAGATGGGAGCATTTTTGTGTGACGAAAATGAAGCATGACCTAACTCTATGATTTTGTTGGGATGAACTTTCTTTATCCATGTTATTTTGAGAAGACATGATTGCTTTGATTAGTATGCTTGAAGTATTACTATTTCTTATGTCAATATGAACTTTTATTTTGAATCATTTGGATCTGAACATTCATGCCACAATAAAGAAAATTACATTGAGAATTATGCTAGGTAGAATTCCACATCAAAAAATCGGTTTTTATCATTTACCTACTCGAGGACGAGCACGAATTAAGCTTGGGGATGCTTGATACGTCTCCAACGTATCTATAATTTTTGATTGTTCCATGCTATTATATTACCCGTTTTGGATGTTTATGGGCTTTACTTTACACTTTTATATCATTTTTGGGACTAACCTACTGTAACTCCCCGGATTCGATGCGCCAGGTGTCTTCCAGTTATTCGTCGTTGTTGCCATGTCATTTGCTTGCGTGTTGCTTTTTGCCATGTCATCATATGCATTTCATCTACATGTTTTTCAAAACTTGCATCCGTTCGGGTCCCCCGGTTCTCTCCGTTGTCCGTTCTGAGTCCAAACACACTCGCACATGCCCGTCGCCCCTCTCAGACCTTGTTTCGTGAGCGGGATAAAAAACGTTCTCAGAATGGGCCAAGATTTGCCGAGTGGCCTTGGTATATCACCCACAGACCGCCCGTCAAATTTCGTTCCATTTGGAGGTCGTTTGATGCCCCATCGGTTAACCGCGTAGCCCAAAACCCCTCTCTCTTTGCAGCCCAGCCCCTCTTCACCACAGCCCACAGCCCATCCAAACCCCCTCCATGCTCTCGGTCGTTCGATCACGATCGTGTGGGCGAAAACCGCTCCCCATTTGGACTCTCCTAGCTCCCTCTAACTATAAATATGTCTTGTCCCCCGAAAATTCCGGATCAATCCTACCCTAACCCTAGCATTTTCCCCCTCTCCGCCGCAGGACGAAAACCCCGCTGCCGGACACGTCCAGCCGCCGCCCCCAGCGAATTAGAGAGCGCCACGTCCTTGCCGCCCGGCCCGCAGGCCCATCACCGGCCCGCACTGGGCCCGAGCCGGGCCGCGCCCCT
>NC_041381.1:419053870-419107615 GCF_002162155.2 Triticum dicoccoides
CGCCCTCGCGGGCGTTCCTTCGGCGACCCCCGACCTTGCCGCCCCGGTCGCCCTTCATCCCCACCGCCGTCTCGCCCGCCTCCCGCCGCCTCCCGCCGAGCTCGCCGTGCGCCGCCACCGGAGGCCAGCGCCCCGCCGCCGGTCGCCTTCCGCCTCCGCCGCGTCTCCAGCCTCGCCGGTGTGCGCCTCCACCTCGTCGGACCCACCACCGCACCGACGATCGCCGCCAGAGTTCTCATCGGACCCGGATCCGGGGAGAGGACGAGATCCACCACTCCCTCAGACCAAACGCCCTCGTCCCTATCCTGTATCGCGCCGTCCCGCTTCCCTCCATCCCGTTTTTCGCGAGGTAGAATTTTCTCTAAGTCCTGAGATTTCTACATCATGCATGCATCTTGTGTACCGTGTATCTTTGTGTGTATTGCTCCGTTTTGTGTGTGTAATATATCAAAATGTTCATCATGGGATGGTCTTCATTTTGTTCCATTGTGCCATGATTTTTTGAGGCCATCTTGATGCCCTAATCATCGTTGCAACAGTGCTATATGATGTTAACTGCTGTCCGATAACAGAACTTGCTATTTTGTCATTTTCGTTGCATTTTGTGTGTGTATCCTATGAGCTTGATATCTACATGAGTTTTGAGCTACATCATGCCATCTTTACAGTGGTGCAATCCCTGTATTTTTGTGTGTCTTGTAGTGAGTGCATCGAGCTTGTGAAGTAGGGTACTTGCTGTTACTGTTTTGCTAGGCTGAATCTGTTATACCATGATGCTTTGTAAACCTGCCTGCTTTAGATTGTTGTAATCTTGCTCTCAAGTTGCTAAATAATGTTGTTGTCAGCTTGTTAACATTAAGTTCAGTTTTGCCATGTGTTTTACTAGTGATCCATGCACCCTATGACCATGCTATTGCCATGTTTAGCTTCATAATTGTGTCTTCTTACTGTTGGTCACCTTTTCATGCCATGTGTTGCTCTATGGTGAGTTGTACAAGCTCACCAACATGCCTACTTATTGTTGTTCCTGCCATGTCTGAATCTGTCACATCATTTGCCATGTTTGCATGGATCCTACCATCTTTTATGTTGATCGTTGGAATTAGTTCAGTAAGGGAGATTTGTTCTTTGTCTTTAGTACTAGCATTCCATGCCTTTGCTTGACGTGATATCTTGCTGTAACATGTTGTTTGATAGCTCTAAACATTGCAACATGATGTTATTTCTGCTAAGTCTGAAACTGTTATTATATGCAATCTTGCCATGTCCTTTTGAGCATATTCTATTGATTTCTGGAGATAGATCAGTGTTCATGTTTTGTTAAGCTTCATTTTTACTTCATGCCCATGCCTTTTGTTCTGATGTTGAGGTGCTGTAGCTTATTGTTTTGATGCTTGCATGATACCTAGTTGCTGTTTTGGACAGCTTGTTCTTTAAACTTGTATAGAGTGTATGTGTTGAACCGTTGCTCCGTTTTGAGTGTGCTCTATATGAAACTTGCTTGATTTTGCAAGTAGTTTCATATTACCTTGTTGCATCCTTGTTTTGATGTGTTTGCTTGATGTTTGAATGCATTTTGCATCAATGCCATGCTTATCTTGTTTTGCTCATATCTTCTAGGTCGTAGCTTAGAATTAAATGAACTTTATATGTAACTTGACTAGAATCTCGTGTAGATCATCTTGGTGCATCTTAACTTTCTGTTTAACAACTTGGACATAAGGTTTATTCAGATCTGGACCAATTTCGAAATTTGCATATGAGGACTTACCGGATTTGTTATATGTTGGTTCCGACCTTATTTAAACTTGCTTTGATGTGTTGTTCTTGTTTGTATCATCTCTTGACATGAGTAGCCTCATCTAGCCTTTATCATGCATAATGCTTGGTTGTGCATCTTGTCATGTTTATGTGTTGTGTGTTTACCTTGTTGTTTGTTTCTTTCCGGTTGTGCTCCTTCTCGTTAGTTCCTGTTTTGTTGCGATTGTGAGGATTCGTTCGTCTACACTTGGTTTGTCTTCATGGCTTCATCTTCTTCATGGACTCATTCTTCTTCCTTGTGGGATTTCAGGCAAGATGACCGCTACCCTGGATCTCACTACTATCATTGCTATGCTAGTTGCTTCGTTCTATCGCTTTACTGCGCTACCTATCACCTGTTCTTCAAGCCTCCCAATTTGCCATGTCAGCCTCTAACTTTTTCACCCTTCCCAACAAACTGTTGTTTGGCTATGTTACTGCTTTTGCTCGGCCCCTCTTATAGTGTTGTTAGTTGCAGGTGAAGTTGAAGATTGGTCCATGGTGGATAGGATTATGTTGGGATATCACAATATCTCTTATTTAACTAATGCATCTATATACTTGGTAAAGGGTGGAAGACTCGGCCTTATGACTGGTATTTTGTTCCACTCTTGCCGCCCTAGTTTCTGTCATACCAGTGTTATGTTCCTTGATTTTGCGTTCCTTACACGGTTGGGTGATTTATGGGACCCCCTTGACAGTTCGCTTTGAATAAAACTTCTCCAGCAAGGCCCAACCTTGGTTTTACCATTTGCCTCACCACCACCTATACCCTTCCCTTGGGTCGGCCAACCCGAGGGTCATCTTTATTTTAGCCCCCCCGGGCCAGTGCTTCTCTAAGTGCTGGTCCGAACCGAGCTGCCTGCGGGGCCACCTCGGGGAAACTTGAGGGCTGGTTTTACTCATAGCTAGTCTCATCTGGTGTTTCCTTGAGAATGAGATATGTGCAGCTCCTATCGGGATTGTCGGCACATCGGGCGGCTTCGCTGTTTTGTTTTACCATTGTCGAAATGTCTTGTAAACCGAGATTCTGAGACTGATCGGGTCTTCCTGGGAGAAGGAATATCCTTGGTTGACCGTGAGAGTTTGTGATGGGCTAAGTTGGGACACCCCTGCAGGGTTTAAACATTCGAGAGCCGTGCCCGCGGTTATATGGCAGATGGGAATTTGTTAATGTCCGGTTGTAGATAACTTGACACCAGATTCGAATTAAAATGCATCAACCGTGTGTGTCTCCGTGATGGTCTCTTTTCGGCGGAGTCCGGGAAGTGAACACGGTTGGGTTATGTTTGACGTAAGTAGGAGTTTAGGATCACCTCTTGATCATTGCTAGCTTCATGACCGTTCCGTTTGCTCTCTTCTCGCTCTTATTCGCGTATGTTAACCAGCATATATGCTTAGTTGCTGCTGCAACCTCACCACTTTACCCCTTCCTTACCCATTAAGCTTTTCTAGTCTTGATACCCATGGTAATGGGATTGCTGAGTCCTCGTGGCTCACAGATTACTACAACAACAGTTGCAGGTGCATGTTATGCGATGATCATGACGCTAGAGCGATGTCTACTTGTTTTGGAGTTCGTCTTCTGCTTCTTCTTCGATCAGGGGAGAGGTTCGAGGTCGGCAGCCTGGGTTAGCAGGGTGGATGTCGTTTGAGTTTCTGTTTGTTTTTTTCATCCGTAGTCGGATGGTGCTCTTATGTAAGATGATGTTGTATTTGTGTGGCATTGTATGCCTTTGGTATGTATCCCCATCTATTATGTAATGTTGATGTAATGATATCCACCTTGCAAAAGCGTATCAATATGCGGTTCTATCCTTGGTGGGACCTTCGAGTCGCTTTAGGATAATATCGCATATTGGGTGTGACAAGTTGGTATCAGAGCCTCGACCGACCATAGGAGCCCCCTTGATTGATCGTGTAGTTTGGTCGTTGTTGAGTCTAGAAGAAAACTATTTTCGAAGTCTAGTTATATCAAAGAGTAGGAATTCTTTTTACTCCTCACCCCCTTCGTCGCTCTGGTGAGAAATCTTGTCGTAGGTGTTTTGAATTACTTCTCTTCCCCTTCAAACTTTCTTTAGGATCACGGAGTTGTTTTTCTGTTCGTTGGTTCTCAGCTCTTTTATCCGGTGCATTTCTCATCAAGTTGACTCGACCCTCTGGGTGTTTTGCAAGATTAAACCTCATTTCTTTATCAACGAAGTTGTTTCCCCGTCCTTAGTTGTTTTCTTTTTCCCACCCGCCCACCCCTTTTCATCTCGGAGCCGGAGTCCGTAATTGAGTATCCATCCTACTCATGCGAAGTCTTTGCGTTCTTTCCTCAATGATATCAACCGGTGTTTTCTCTTAAGTTATTCATAGGTTTTTCCCCTTCCACGTTGCCTTTGTTTTCCCGCCCTCCCACCCTCTTCTTCCCGGAGCCTGAGTCTCTTTCGAGAATCAATTTCATTTGTGCGGAACCTCTTCAGTCTTTCGTAAATTATCTCAACCGGTGAATTCTCGTCTCGTTTGACATTCATCATCTCTTTTTCTTTTCCGGTGGACTCAATTCAAGTTTTTCGGTGTTGATCGTATTCTTCTCCTTGGATCAAGTGTTCTCCTTGCTCGTTTGCCTCTCACCATTCAATCATTCCGGAGTTCAGAAGACATCTCAGGAGATTCATCTGTGTTCCAATTAAGTCGAGGTTGTCACCTCATTCAAATGTTTCAATTGTTCCAGTGCATCATATACCTCTTCAACAACCCTTTGCAACGGTGTTTTTCTCTTCAGTGGACCCTAACCCACAGGTCTTTTTTACAGGATCTTACCTGACTCTTCTAATTCTCCCGGGGTTATTTCCAAATTCTTTTCAGAGTTTGACGCAAGTATGAATTTCATCAGTTAGATCTTTTCCAAGATTGATTTCAAATCATTTTCATTGTTGGCTCAACCTCTTTGTTTGTCATTCTACCGGAGTACCTCAGAAAATTTGGTGTTGTTCCTCGTCGTCATTCTCGGATTTTGAAGACCGAAGAATTTATCTTAAATCTTGTCCTTTCTCCCGGAGATCCGCGGTGCTAACTCGTTGTTATCCTATGAAATTGTTTCCAGTCGCGCAATTCTTATCATCCATCTAGAGTATTTCAGGAGTTGCTTTCTCTCTCGATCATCCGGAGGCCATCTTTTCGGAAGATTTGTTCCTTCTAAGTTTTCAGATTCGTTCTCCAATTATTCTATGTCCGTGCCCCTTTGTTCATCTCAATATTCTTCCGGTGCTTCATTCTAGTATTCTTCAATTGGTTCGCAATCTCTTCGTTCTTTAGTCTCTAATTCCCTCAAGTATCTTCGTTCTTTGCTAATTCTTCCCGCTGATGCATTCTCTTTAATCAGTCATTTTTGAATTTTTACGGTGGTTCGTTCAAGATTCTTTTTCTTTGATTATCATATTAATTCATTCGTTCTTTTCAATCCTATCGGTGGTTCATGAAGACTTCTCAAGTTGGCGCTATATCTCTCTTCGATCCTTTTCAAGAAGAATAAGTTGCATGCCAAATCTGTTTGTCATTAATTTAATTTGATAAAGGATAAGCATACAATAAATCTTATTCTTATTTCATCCAAGTGTGTAATCCCTTCCCTTCAGAGTTTGTTCGTGAGGAATAAATTCTAGTTCCAAGTGTTTTCATCTTTTCTTTTCCGGAGTTCAAATTTCCTCGGTCATTTCGTCGGAACCTCCATCTAAGTCACCGCAAGCTTTAATCTTATTCTTTCATCCTTCATTCTATCTCTTCATCCTTTTTTTGTCACCGGAGTTCTTCATGGTGGTTCTTCATGATTTAATTCATTCTTCAGGAGTTCATCAAGATTTTGTTGGTGGAGTTCAAGTATTTTTTTCTTCTCGCATCTCGAAGTGCAATTAAATCTCCGTATACTTTTGAAGTGGAGTTTTACATTTCTTCGTTCTTCTCAGCTATCCATTCATTTCCGTTTGTGGTCGGTTATCACCTTATGATCTTGAGATGTTACCTATAAGACCAGAACAAGCTTATTCTTTTCGTTGTTGATTTTCTCAACAACTCCGTTTATACCTTCTTCTAAAGATGCTTTCAATTTCATTCGTGGCACAAGTTGTCATTTTCTTCTCAGTTCTTTTCATTCCATTCTTTCAATTCTTTCGGAGGCATTGCGTTCGTCATCTTGTCAAGTGTCCGTTCTTTTGATTCTCGTCAAGTGCCATCTCATCTTGTGAAGTTCTTGTTTTATTCCTTCCATTTTCAGTCGATATGCTGCCAAAATTCTATCATTCTTATTCCTTTTCTATCTTGTTCTAACCGGAGTGGTTTCAGAGTCTATCTTATTCGTTGAGTTTTCGATTCTTGTCATACTCATCATTCCTCTTTTTCTAACCTAGTGCTCTCGACTTTGTTCATCTTCTCTCTTGCATTCTTACTTCACCTCTTCCTCTTTCTCTTCCATCTCGGTCCTAAGATCTTGGGACGAGATCTCTTGTTAGTGGAGGAGAGTTGTAATGCCCCGGATTCGATGCGCCAGGTGTTTTCCAGTTATTAGTCGTTGTTGCCATGTCATTTTCGTGCGTGTTGCTTTTTGCCATGTCATCATCTGCATTTCATCTGCATGTTTTTCAAAACTTGCATCCGTTCGGGTTCCCCCGGTTCTCTCTGTTGTCTGTTCTGAGTCCAACCACACTCCCATGCGCCCGTCGCCCCTCTCAGACCTTGTTTCGTGAGCGGGATAAAAACGTTCTCGGAATGGGCCGAGATTTGCCGAGTGGCCTTGGTATATGACCCACAGATCGCCCGTCAAATTTGTTCCATTTGGAGGTCGTTTGATGCCCATCAGTTAACCGCGTAGCCTGAAACCCCTTTCTCTTTGCAGCCCAGCCCCTCTTCACAATAGCCCACAGCCCATCCAAACCCCCTCCATGCTCTCGGTCGTTCGATCACGATCGTGTGGGCGAAAACCGCTCCCCATTTGGACTCTCCTAGCTCCCTCTACCTATAAATATGTCTTCTCCCCCGAAAATTCCGGATCAATCCTACCCTAACCCTAGCATTTTCCCTCTCTCCGCCGCCGGACGAAAACCCCGCGGCCGGACACGTCCAGCCGCCGCCCCCAGCGAATCAGAGAGCGCCACATCCTTGACGCCGGCTCTCTCTCTCTCCTCTGCGCCGCCGGGCCCGCAGGCTCATCGTCGACCCGCCCTGGGCCCGAGCCGGGCCGTGCCCCAGCGTCGCCCAAGCTGCCCGCGCCGCCGCCTGGCTCCCTCGCTGCCGGTGCGCCTCCCCGCCGCCTCGCGTCTGCCCCGCCGCCGACCGCCCTCGCCGGCGCTCCTTCGGTGACCCCCGACCTCGCCGCCCCGGTCGCCCTTCATCCCCGCCGTCGTCTCGCCCGCCTCCCGCCGCCTCCCGTCAGCTCCCGCCGAGCTCGCCGTGCGCCGCCGCCGGAGGCCAGCGCCCCGCCGCCGGTCGCCTTCCGCCTCCGCCGCGCCTCAAGCCCCGCCGGTGGGCGCCTCCACCTCGCCGGACCCGCCACCGCACCGACGACCGTCGCCGAAGTTCTCATCGGAGCCGGATCAGGGGAGTGGACGAGATCCACCACTCCCCCGGACCAAACGCCCTCGTCCCCGTCCTGTACCGCGTCGTCCCGCTTCCCTCCGTTCCGTTTTTCGCAAGGTAGAATTTTCTCTAAGTCCTGAGATTTCTACATCATGCATGCATCGTGTGTACCCTGTATCTTTGTTTGTACTGCTCCGTTTTGTGCGTGTAATATATCAAAATGTTCAACATGAGATGGTATTCATTTTGTTCCATTGTGCCATGATTGTTTGAGTCCATCTTGATGCCCTAATCATCGTTGCAGGAGTGCTATATGATGTTAACTGCTGTCCGATAACAGAACTAGCTGTTTTGTCATTTTCGTTGCATCTTGTGTGTGCATCCTATGAGCTTGATATCTACATGAGTTTTGAGCTAAATCATGCCATCTTTACAGTGGTGCAATCCATGTATTTTTGTGAGTCTTGTAGTGAGTGCATCGATCTCGTGAAGTAGGGTACTTGTTGTTACTGTTTTGCCAGGCTGAATCTGTTATACCATGATGCTTCGTAAACCTGCTGCTACAAGTCATTCTATGCATAATCTGGAGTTGTTCACTAAGGATGTTTTGTTACACATGTCATGCTAGATCCGTACATACCCCTGGTTGTATTTATAGCCTCCTTTAGATTTTTGTAATCTTGCTCTCAATTTGCTAAATAATGTTGTTGTCAGCCTGTTAACATTAAGTTCATTCTTGCCATGTGTTTTACTAGTGATCCATGCACCCTATGACCATGCTATTGCCATGTCTAGATTAATAATTGTGTATTCTTACTGTTGGTCACCTTGTCATGCCATGTATTGCTCTGTGGTGAGTCGTACAAGCTCACCAACATGCCTACTTATTGTTGTTCCTGCCATGTCTGAATCGGTCATATCATTTGCCATGTTTGCATGGATCCTACCATCTTTTATGTTGATCTTTGGAATTAGTTCAGTAAGGGAGATTTATTCTTTGTCTTTAGTACTAGCATTCCATGCCTTTGTTTTCCATGATATCTTGTTGTAACATGTTGTTTGGTAGCTCTAAACATTGCAACATGATGTCAGTTCTGCTAAGTCAGAAACTGTTATTATATGCAATCTTGGCATGTCCTTTTGAGTATGTTCTAGTGATTTCTGGAGATAGATCAGTGTTCATGTTTTGTTAGGCTTCATTTGTACTTCATGCCCGTGCCTTTTGTTCTGATGTTGAGGTGTTGTAGCTTATTGTTTTGATGCTTGCAAGATACCTAGTTGTTGTTTTGGATAGCTTGTCCTTTAAACTTGTATAGAGTGTATGTGTTGAACCGTTGCTCCGTTTTGAGTGCGCTCTATATGAAACTCACTTGATTTTGCATGTAGTTTCATATTACCTTGTTGCATCCTTGTTTTGATGTGTTTGCTTGATGTTTGAATGCATTTTACATCAATGACATGCTTATCTTGTTTTGCTCATATCTTCTAGGCCGTAGCTTAGAATTAAATGAACTTTATATGTAACTTGACTAGAATCTCGTGTAAATCATCTCGGTGCATCTTAACTTACTGTTTAACAACTTGGACATAAGGTTTATTCAGATCTGGATCAATTTCGAAATTTGCATATGAGGACTTACCGGATTTGTTATTTGCTGGTTCCGGCCTCATTTAAACTTGCTTTGATGTGTTGTTCTTGTTTGCATCATCTCTTGCCATGAGTAGCCTCAACTAGCCTTTGTCATGCATCATGCTTAGTTGTGCATCTTGTCATGTTTATGTGTTGTGTGTTTACCTTGTTGTTTGTTTCTTTCCGGTTGTGCTCCTTCTCGTTAGTTCCTGTTTCGTTGCGATCGTGAGGATTCGTTCGTCTAAGCTTGGTTCATCTTCGTGGCTTCATCTTCTTCATGGACTCGTTCTTCTTCCTTGCGGGATTTCAGGCAAGATGACCGCTACCCTGGATCTCACTACTATCATTGCTATGCTAGTTGCTTCGTTCTATCGCTTTGCTGCGCTACCTATCACTTGTTCTTCAAGCCTCCCAATTTGCCATGTCAACCTCTAACCTTTTCACCCTTCCTAGCAAACCGTTGTTTGGCTATGTTACTGCTTTTGCTCAGCCCCTCTTATAGTGTTGTTAGTTGCAGGTGAAGTTGAAGATTGCTCCATGGTGGACAGGATTATGTTGGGATCTCACAATATCTCTTATTTAATTAATGCATCTATATACTTGGTAAAGGGTGGAAGACTCGGCCTTATGCCTGGTGTTTTGTTCCACTCTTGCCGCCCTAGTTTCTGTCATACCGGTGTTATGTTCCTTGATTTTGCGTTCCTTACACGGTTGGGTGATTTATGGGACCCCCTTGACAGTTCCCTTTGAATAAAACTCCTCCAGCAAGGCGCAACCTTGGTTTTACCATTTGCCTCACCACCACCTATACCCTTCCCTTGGGTCGGCCAACCCAAGGGTCATCTTTATTTTAGCCCCCCCGGGCCAGTGCTTCTTAAGTGCTGGTCCGAACCGAGCTGCCTACGGGGCCACCTCGGGGAAACTTGAGGGCTGGTTTTACTCGTAGCTAGTCTCATCCGGTGTTGCCCTGAGAACGAGATATGTGCAGCTCCTATCGGGATTGTCGGCACATCGGGCGGCTTTGCTTGTTTTGTTTTACCATTGTCGAAATGTCTTGTAAACTGGGATTCCGAGACTGATCGGGTCTTCCTGGGAGAAGGAATATCCTTCATTGACCGTGAGAGCTTGTGATGGGCTAAGTTGGGACACCCCTGCAGGGTATAAACTTTCGAGAGTCGTGCCCGCGGTTATGTGGCAGATGGGAATTTGTTAATGTCCGGTTGTAGATAACTTGACACCAGATTCGAATTAAAATGCATCAACCATGTGTGTAGCCGTGATGGTCTCTTTTCGGCGGAGTCCGGGAAGTGAACACGGTTTTTGGGTTATGTTTGATGTAAGTAGGAGTTCAGGATCACCTCTTGATCATTGCTAGCTTCATGATCGTTCCGTTTGCTCTCTTCTCGCTCTTATTCACGTATGTTAGCCACCATATATGCTTAGTCGCTGCTGCAACCTCACCACTTTACCCCTTCCTTACCCATTAAGCTTTGCTAGTCTTGATACCCATGGTAATGGGATTTCTGAGTCCTTGTAGCTCACAGATTACTACAACAACAGGTGCAGGTGCAGGTTATGCGATGATCATGACGCGAGAGCGATGTTTACTTGTTTTGGAGTTCGTCTTCTCCTTCTTCTTCGATCAGGGGATAGGTTCCAGGTCAGCATCCTGGGTTAGCAGGGTGGATGTTGTTTGAGTTTCTGTTTGTGTTCTTCATCCGTAGTCGGATGGTGCTCAATGTAAGATGATGTTGTATTTGTGTGGCATTGTATGCCTTTGGTATGTATCCCCATCTATTATGTAATGTTGATATAATGATATCCACCTTGCAAAAGCGTATCAATATGCGGTTCTATCCTTGGTGGGACCTTCGAGTTGCTTTAGGATAATATCGCATATTGGGCGTGACAGCTACTAACCGGAGGCCCAGCCCGTATTGCTGTTTTTTTGCCTATTTTAGTGTTTCAAAGAAAAGGAATATCAAACGGAGTCCAAACGGAATGAAACCTTCGGGAGCGTGATTTTTGGAACGAACGTGATCCAGAGGACTTGGAGTGGAAGTCAAGAAATAAATGAGGCGGCCACGAGGGTCGATGGCGCGCCCCCCCTACTAGGCGCGCCCCCTATCTCGTGGGCCCCTCGGGCGTCCACCGACCTACTTCTTCCTCCTACATATACCCATGTACCCCGAAAACATCAGAAGCGACCACGAAAAACAATTTCCACCGCTGTAACCTTTTGTATCCGCGAGATCCCATCTTGGAGCCTTCGTCAGCACTCCGCCGGTGGGGGAATCGACCATGGATGGCTTCTACATCAACACCATAGCCTCTCCAAGAGTTGTGAGTAGTTTACCACGGACCTTTGGGTCCATAGTTATTAGCTAGATGGCTTCTTCTCTCTCTTTAAATCTCAATACCATGTTCTCCTCGATCTTCTTGGAGATCTATTTTATGTAACTCTTTTTGCGGTGTGTTTGTCGAGATCCGATGAATTGTGGGTTTATGATCAAGTTTATCTATGAGAATTATTTGAATCTCCTCTGAATTCTTTTATGTGTGATTAAGTTATCTTTGCAAGTCTCTTCGTATTATCAGTTTGGTTTGGCCTACTAAATTGATCTTTCTTGCAATGGGAGAAGTGCTTAGCTTTGGGTTCAATCTTGCAGTGTCCTTTCCGAGTGACAGAAGGGGCAACAAGGCACGTATTGTATTGTTTCCATCGAGGATAAAAAGATGGGGTTTACATCATATTGCATGAGTTTATCCCTCTACATCATGTCATCTTTCTTAATGCGTTACTCTGTTCTTTATGAACTTAATACTCTAGATGCATGCTGGATAGCGGTCGATGTGTGGAGTAATAGTAGTAGATGCAGGCAGGAGTCGGTCTAGTTATCACAGACGTGATGCCTATATACATGATCATGCCTAGATAATCTCATAATTATTCTCTTTTCTATCAATTGTTCGACAGTAATTTGTTCACCCACCGTAATACTTATGCTATCTTGAGAGAAGCCACTAGTGAAACCTATGGCCCCTGGGTCTATCTCTTATCATATAAGCTTTCAATCTACTTTTATTTTCATCTTTACTTTTCCAATCTATATTATAAAATACCAAAAATATATTTACCTTATCATATTATCTCTATCAGATCTCACTTTCGCAAGTGGTCGTGAAGGGATTGACAACCCCTTTATTGCGTTGGTTGCGAGTTCTTGTTTGTTTGTGAAGGTGCGTGGGACTTTTGAGGAGCCTCCTACTGGATTGATACCTTGGTTCTCAAAAACTGAGGGAAATACTTAAGCTACTATGCTGCATCACCCTTTTCTCTTCATGGAAAACCAACGCAAGCTCAAGACTTAGCAGTCATCATCGGTGAACATCTCCATGTTGATCGTATCTTCTATACGACTCATGTTCGACCTTTTGGTCTCTCGTGTTCCGAGGCCATGTCTGTACAGGCTAGGCTCGTCAAGTCAACCTAAGTGTTTTGCATGTGTAGATCTGGCTTACACCCATTGTATGCGAACGTTAGAATCTATCACACTTCACACCCGATCATCTTGCGCCTTTGATCTCCATCTTTGAGGCGCGGCATGATCACCTTCGTCACCGGCATGACACCATGATCTCCATCATCGTGTCTTCATGAAGTTTTCTCGCCAACTATTACTTCTACTACTATGGCTAACGGTTAGAAATAAAGTAAAGTAATTACATGGCATTGTCAATGACACGCGGGTCATACAATAAGTTAAGACAACTCCTATGGCTCCTGCCGGTTGTCATACTCATCGACATGCAAGTCGTGATTCCTATTACAAGAACATGATCGATCTCATACATCACATATATCATTCATCACATCCTTTTGGCCATATCACATCACAAAACATACCCTTCAAAAACAAGTTAGACGCCCTCTAATTGTTGTTGCATGTTTTACATGGCTGATATGGGTTTCTAGAAAGAACATTTCTTACCTACGCAAAAGCCACAACGGTGATATGCAAATTTCTATTTACCCTTCATAAGGACCCTTTTCATCGAATCCGGTCCGACTAAAGTGGGAGAGACAGACACCCGCTAGCCAGCTTATGCAACAAGTGCATGTCAGTCGGTGGAACCTGTCTCACGTAAGTGTACATGTAAGGTCGGTCCGGGCCGCTTCATCCCACAATGCCGCTGAACCAAGATAGGACTAGTAACGTAAGCAAATTGAACAAACCATCACCCACAACTACTTGTGTTCTAATCGTGCATAGAATCTACGCATAGACCTAGCTCATGATGCCACTGTTGGGGAACGTAGCAATAATTTAAAATTTTCCTACGTGTCACCAAGATCATTCTAGGATATGTTAGCAACAAGGGAGAGGGAGTTCATCTTCATACCTCTTGAAGATCGCGATACGGAAGCGTTACAAGAACGCGGATGATGGAGTCGTACTCGCGGCGATTCAAATCACGGAACATCCGATCTAGCGCCGAACGGACGGCGCCTCCGCGTTCAACACACGTACAGCCCGGGTACGTCTCCTCCTTTTTGATCCAGCAATGGGAGAGGAGAAGTCGAGGGAGAGCTCTGGCAGCATGACGGCGTGGTGGTGGAGCTTGTGGTATTTCTGCAGGGCTTCGCCAAGCTCTACGGAGGAGGATGGAATGTTGGTGGAGGGAGGGGCCGCGCCAGGGGAAGGGTGTGGCAGCCCTCCCACCCCCCACTGTTTATAGGGGAAGGGGAGAGGGGGCCGGTCCTCTTAGATCTCATCTAGGGGGGGCGACCAAGGGGGGAGCTTGCCCCCCAAGTTTGATGGGAGGCGCCCCCACCCCCTTAGGGTTTCCAACCCTAGGTGCCTTGGGCCCTTGTGGGGGAGCACCAGCCCACCAGGGGCTGGTTCCCACCCTTTTTTCAACCCATTAAGTCCCCGGGGCAGGTGGCCCCACCCGGTGGACCCCCAGACACCTTTAGGTGGTCTCGGTATAATACCGATAACCACCGAAACTATTCCGGTGACTGAAACTGGACTTCCCATATATAAATCTTTACCTCCGGACCATTCCGGAACTCCTTGTGACGTCCAGGATCTCATCCGGGACTCCGAACAACCTTCGGTAACCACATACTATTTCCTATAACAACTCTAGTGTCACCGAACCTTAAATGTGTAGACCCTATGGGTTCGGGAACCATGAAGACATGACCGAGACACCTCTCCGGTCAATAACCAACAGTGGGATCTGGATACCCATGTTGGCTCCCACATGTTCCATGATGATCTCATCAGATGAACCACGATGTTGGGGATTCAATCAATCCCGTATACAATTCCCTTTGTCCACCGGTATGTTACTTTCCCGAGATTCGATCGTCGGTATCCCAATACCTCGTTCAATCTCGTTACCAGCAAGTCTCTTTATTTTTTCTGTAATGCATGATCCCGTGACTAACTCCTTAGTCACATGGAGCTCATTATGATGATGCATTACCGAATGGGCCCAGAGATACCTCTCCGTCATACAAAGTGAAAAATCCCAGTCTCGATTCGTGCCAATCCAACAGACACTTTCAGAGATACCTGTAGTGCACCTTTATAGCCACCCAGTTACGTTGTGATGTTTGGTACACCCAAAGCATTCCTACGGTATCAGGGAGATGCACAATCTCATGGTCTAAGGAAATGATACTTGACATTAGAAAAGCTCTTAGCAAACGAACTACACGATCTTGTGCTATGCTTAGGATTGGGTCTTGTCCATCACATCATTCTCCTAATGATGTGATCCCGTTATCAACAACATCCAATGTCCATGGTCAAGAAACCACAACCATCTATTGATCAACGAGCTAGTCAACTAGAGGCTCACTAGGGACATATTACGGTCTATGTATTCACACATGTATTACAGTTTCCGGTTAATACAATTATAGCATGAACAACAGACAATTATCATGAACAAGGAAATATAATAATAACCATTTTATTATTGCCTCTAGGGCATATTTCCATAACTACTACCTCGACGTCTTGCTGGATCAAGAAGGCGAGGGACGTCACCGATCTGAACGTGTGCAGAAGGCGGAGGTGCTATGCGTTTGGTACTTGATCGGTTGAAGCACGAAGAAGTTAAACTACATGAACCGCGTTGTGAAACGCTTTCGCTTATGGTCTACGATGGTACGTAGGCACACTCTCCCCCTCGTTGCTATGCATCTCCATGGATAGGTCATTGCGTGTGTGTAGAGAAAACTTTGAAATTGCATACTACATTCCCCAACAATGGCATGATGAGACAGGTCTATGCGTAGATGATATGCACGAGTAGAACACAAAGAGTTGTGGGTGGTGATCATACTGCTTATTACAAATGTCTTATTTCGATTCGTCGGTCTTGTGGGATGAAGCGGCCCGGACCAACCTTACATGTCCACGTACATGAGACCAGTTCCACTGACAGACATGCAACTTGTTTTGCATAAAGGTGGTTGGCGGGTGTCTGTTTCTCCTGCTTTAGTTGAATCGAATTTTATTGTGGCCTGTCCTTGAAGAAGGTTAAAACAACAAACTTGACGAAACACCATTGTGGTTTTTGCCGTAGGTAAGAACGGTTCTTGCTAGAAGCCCGTTGCAGCCACGTAAAACTTGCAACAACAAAGTAGAGGACGTCTTACTTGTTTTGCAGGGTATGTTGTGATGTGATATGGTCAAGACATGATGTGATATATGTTATTGTATGAGATGATCATGTTTTTAAAGTTATCGGCAACCGGCAGGAGCCTTATGGTTGTCTCTTTATTGTATGAAATGCAAACGCCATGTAATTGCTTCACTTTATCACTATGTGTTAGGGATAGTTGTAGAAGCACTAGTTGGCGAGACGACCACGACGCTGCGATGGAGATCAAGGTGTCGAGCCAGTGACGATGGATATCATGACGATGATTTGGAGATGGAGATCAAAAGCACGAGATGATGATGGCCATATCATGTCACATATTCTGATTGCATGTGATGCTTATCTTTTATGCATCTTATTTTGCTTAGTACGGCGTTAGCATTATAAGATGATGCCTTCACTAAATTTCAAGAAAAAAAATGTTCTCCCTGAGTATGCACCGTTGCTACAGTTCATCGTGTTGTGACACCATGTGATGATCGGTTGTGATAGACTCTACGTTTACATACAACGGGAGCAAGACAGCTTTACACATGCGGAATACTTGGGTTAAACTTGACGAGCCTAGCATGTACAAACATGGCCTCGGAACACTGGAGACTGAAAGGTCGAACATGAGTCATATAGTAGATATGATCAACATAGAGATGTTCACCATTGAATACTACTGCATCCCACGTGATGATCCGACATGGTTTAGTTGATTTGGATCATGTATCACTTAGACAACTTGAGGGATGTTAATTTAAGTGGGAGTTCATTAGCAATTTGATTAATTGAACTTAAATTTATCATGAACTTAGTCCAGATAGTATGTGCAAATTATCTTGTAGATCAATAGCTCGCGTTGTACCTCCCCTATTTTTGATATGTTCCTAGAGAAAACTAAGTTGAAAGATAATAGTAGCAATGATGCGGACTGGGTCCATGATCTGAGGATTATAACATTGATGCACAGAAGAATTATGTCCTTGATGCACCGCTAGGTGATAGACCTATTGCAGGAGCAGATGCAGACGTTATGAATGTTTGGCTAACTCAATATGATGACTACGTAATAGTTTAGTGCGCCATGCTTTACGGCTTAGATCTGGGACTTCAAAAATGTTTTAAACGCCACGGAGCATATGAGATGTTCGAAGAGCTGAAATTGGTTTTTCAGACTCATGCCCGTGTCAGGATGTATGAGACCTTTGACAAATACTTTGCCCACAAGATGGAGGAGAATAGCTCACCCAGTGAGCATGTGCTCAAAATGTCTGGGTACTACAATCGCTTGAATCAAGTGGGAGTTAATCTTCCAGATAAGATAGTGATTGACAGAGTTCTCTAGTCACTATCACCAATCTACTAGAACTTCATGATAAACTATAATATGCAAGGGATGACGAAAACGATTCCCGAGCTCTTCGCAATGCTGAAATCGGCGAAGGTAGAAATCAAGAAAGAGCATCAAGTGTTGATGGTTAAACACGACCACTAGTTTCAAGAAAAAGGCAAGGGGAAGAAAGGGAACTTCAAGAAGAATGGCAAGCAAGTTGCCACCCCCATGAAGAAGCCCAAAGATGGACCCAAACCTGAAACTGAGTGCTTCTACTACAAGGGAAATGGTCACTGGAAGCAGAACTGCCCCAAATACTTGGCGGATAAGAATGATGGCAAAGTGAACAAAATGTATATTTGATATACATGTTATTGATGTGTACCTTACTAGTATCCATAGTATCCCCTAGATATTTGATACTAATTCAGTTGCTAAGATTAGTAACTCAAAACAGGAGTTGTAGAATAAACATAAACTAGTTAAGGGCAAGGTGACGACGTGTGCTGGAAGTGATTCCAAGGTTGATACGACACTCCCTCTACATTAGGGATTAGTGTTGAACCTAAATAGATGTTATTTGGTGTTTGCATTGAGCATGAATATGATTGGATCATGTTTATTGCAATACAGTTATTCATTTAAGTGAGAGAATAATTGTTGTTCTGTTTACATGAATAAAACCTTCTATGGTCATAGACCCAATGTAAATGGTTTATTGAATCTCGATCGTAGTGATACACATATTCATATTATTGATGCCAAAATATGCAAAGTTGATCATGATAGTGCAACATACTTGTGGCACGGCCGTTTAGGTCATATTGGTGTAAAGCGCATGAAGAAAGTCCATGCGGATGGACTTTTGGAATCACTTGATTATGAATCATTTGATATTTGCAAACCATGCCTCATGGGCAAGATGAAAGCACAAGTGCTCCCTGGGTGATTTTGCTAATCAATGACAACATATCTCTTGTTGGACTAACATTTTTATCAAGTACATTTCAGATGAGTTCAACAATGGCATGGCAAGGACAAGAGGATGTGGAACCCCTTTTAAATGCTAAGGACAAAGATTGGCAAAGGCTCAAGACTCTTAATTTTCATTTTAGTGATCCAAGATCACATTGAGTCCATAGGAAAGCCAATACTTTTAAAAGGGGATGAGGTGTTGCTTAATGGTCTCCTTGCTCAAAGTGCTTAGTGATATTGCTCCAAAAATCCTCAATCACTTCCTCATTTTCACATATGTCCAAAACCTGAAGTCAAACTCGGCCGCACCAATTTGATCTATCCGGCGCCACCGAGGTCATTTGACATAGCCACTGCCAGAAACCCTAATCAATTCGGTCTCACCGATATGGCTCTCGGTCTCACCGAGATGGCTTTGCAAACTCTCTGTTTCCCTTTGTAATATTTCGGTATCACCGAAATGAGTGATCGGTACCACCGAGTTCGCATTGCAAACTCTTTGTTTCCTTTTTGTAACATTTTGATCTCACCGAAATGAGCGATCGGTCCACCGAGTTTGCTTGACCAAGTCTCTGTTTGCTCATCGCTGAAATCGGTCTCATCGAGTTTATGCCATCGGTCTCACCGAGATGAGGTTTTGCCCTAGCCCTAGCACATTGGTCCCAGTGAGTTGATCACACTGGTCCCACCGAGATTCCTAACGTTCACATTTTGAACTGAATCAGTCTCACCGAGTTCTTTTATTCGGTCTGACCGAGTTGGGTCAAATATGTGTAACGGCTGAATTTTGTGTGGAGGTGATACGTCTCCACCGTATCTATAATTTTTGATTGCTCCATGCTAATTTATCTACTGTTTTAGGCAATATTGGGCTTTATTATCCACTTTTATATTATTTTTGGGACTAACCTATTAACCGGAGGCCTAGCCCAGATTTGCTGTTTTATGCCTATTTCAGTGTTTCGAGGAAAAGGAATATCAGACGGAGTCAAAACGGAATGAAATCAACTGGAGAAGTTATTTTTGGAAGGAAAGCAACCCAGGGAACTTGGAGTACAGCGCATGGGAGATACGAGCTGCCCACGAGGGTGGGGGCGCGCCCCCCTGGGCGCGCCCCCTGCCTCGTGGGGCCCCCGTAGCTCCTCCGACGTACCCCATGCACCCATATATACTCTTGTACCCTAAAACTTCCAGAACAGAAGCTAGATTGGGAGTTCCGCCGCCGCAAGCCTCCAAAGCCACGAAAAACCAATCGGGACCCTGTTCCGGCACCCTGCCGGAGGGGCATCCCATCACCGGTGGCCATCTTCATCATCCCGGCGCTATCCATGACGAGGAGCGAGTAGTTCACCCTCAGGGCTGAGGGTATGTACCGGTAGCTATGTGTTTGATCTCTCTCTCTCTCATGTTCTCTCTCGTGTTCCCTCTATGGCACGATCTTGATGTATCCCGAGCTTTGCTATTGTAGTTGGATCTTATGATGTTTCTCCCCCTCTACTCTCTTGTGATGAATTGAGTTTTCCCCTTTGAAGTTATCTTATCGGATTGAGTCTTTTATGAGAACACTTGATGTATGTCTTGCCGTGATTATCTGTGGTGACAATGGGATATCATGTGCCACTTGATGTATGTCTTGGTGATCAACTTGCGGGTTTCGTGACATTGGGAACCTATGCATAGGGGTTGGCACACGTTCTTGACTCTCCGGTAGTAGCTTTGGGGCACTCTTTGAAGTACTTTTATGTTGGTTGGATGAATCTGAGATTGTGTGATGCATATTGTATAATTATGCCCACGGATACTTGAGGTGACAATGGAGTATCTAGGTGACATTAGGGTTTTGGTTGATTTGTGTCTTAAGGTGTTATTCTAGTATGAACTCTTTTATAGATCGATCTGAAAGAAAAACTTTGAAGTGGTTTCGTACCCTACCATAATCTCTACATTTGTTCTCCTCTATTACTGGCTTTGGAGTGAATCTTTGTTGCATGTTGAGGGCTTGTTATATGATCTATCTATGTTATTATTGTTGAGAGAACTTGCACTAGTGAAAGTATGAACCCTAGGCCTTGTTTCTTATCATTGCAATACCGTTTATGCTCACTTTTATCGCTCGTTACCTTGCTGTTTTTATTATTTCAGATTACAAATACTTTTATCTACCATCCATATTGCAATTGTATCTTCATCTCTTCGCCGAACTAGTGCACCTATACAATTTACTATTGTATTGGGTGTGTTGGGGACACAAGAGACTCTTTGTTATTTGGTTGCAGGGTTGTTTGAGAGAGACCATCTTAATCCTACGCCTCCTACGGATTGATAAACCTTAGGTCATCCACTTGAGGGAAATTTGCTACTGTCCTACAAACCTGTGCACTTGCAGGCCCAACAACGTCTACAAGAAGAAGGTTGTGTAGTAGACATCAAGCTCTTTTCTGGCGCCATTGCCGGGGAGGTTAGCACTTGAAGGTATATCTTTAGATCTTGTAATCGAATCTTTTTGTTTCTTGTTTTAGCACTAGTTTAGTTTACAAAAGAAAACTACAAAAAATGGAGTTAAGTTTGTCTCATACGCTTCATCTTTTTAATATCTTTCGTGAGTATGATGGAAAGTAAAATTGTGCTCAAGTGCTAGAAGAAGAATTACATAGAATGCTTGGCATAAAATATGTGAATGATGAGCATGATTTCAATGTTGTTAGTATGAATTCCTTTAATATCCAGGATGCTAATGATATGCAAAGCCACAAGCTTGGGGAAGTTATGTTTGATGAATATGATATTTTTTGTCCCCGAAGATTTGATGAGCAAATTTACTGATGAAAGCATGCCTCCTATCTATGATGATTATTGTGATGACACGTATGCTTTAAAGAATAATGATAACCATGAAACGTGTCATCTTGATCTTAATTTTCAATCACATGATAGTTATTTTGTTGAGTTTGCTCCCACTACTATTCATGAGAAAAAAATTGCTTATGTTGAGAGTTGTAAATTTTCTATGGTTGTAGATCATGAAAAGAATGCTTTAGGTGTTGGTTATATTGTTGAATTCATTCATGATTCTACTGAAAATTCTTATGAGAGAGGAACATATGCTTGTAGGAGTTGCAATAATGTCAAGTTTCCTCTCTATGTGTTGAAAATCTTGAAGTTATGCTTGTTTTGCCATCCTATGCTAGTTTATTATTGTTCCCATAAGTTGTTTGCTCACAAAATCCCTATGCATAGGAAGTGGGTTAGACTTAAATGTGCTAGTCATATGCTTCATGATGCTCTTGTTATGTTTCAATTCTTATCTTTTATGTGAGCATCATTGTCATCATCATGCCTAGCTAAAAAGGCATTAAAGAAAAGCACTTGTTGGGAGTCAACCCAATATTTAACCTTACTGTTTTTATGTGTCCACATGATTATGCTACTGTAGTAATCATGTTTTATAGCTTTTGTTTCAATAAAGTGCCAAGTAGAACCTTTGGGAAGACTTGGGTGAAGTTTATATGATCTTGCTGTAGAAAACAGAAACTTTTGCGCTCACAAGAATGGCTGCCATTTTTTTACTGGAGAGTGATTTTAGGTTTATTCTATTTGCAGATGATTAACAGACAAATTCCTCAGGTCCAGCAATTTATTTCAGAATTTTTGGGGTTCCAGAAGTATACGTTTGATACAGATTACTACAGACTGTTCTGTTTTTGACAGATTCTGTTTTCATTGTGTTGTTTGCTTATTTTGATGCATCTATGGCTAGTATTAAGTGGTATGAACCATAGAGATGTTAGAATACAGTAGATATTACACCAATATGAATTTAGAATGATTTCATTACAGTACCTAAGTGGTGATTTTATTTTCTTATACTAACGGAGCTTACGAGTTTTGTTTTGAGTTTTGTGTGGTTGAAGTTTTCAAGTTTTGGGTAAAGATTCGATGGATTATGGAATAAGGAGTGGAAAGAGCCTAAGCCTGGGGATGCCCAAGGCACCCCAAGGTAATATTCAAGGACAACCTAGCAACTAAGCTTGGGGATGCCCCGGATGGCATCCCCTCTTTCGTCTTTGTTCATCGGTAACTTTACTTGGAGCTATATTTTTATTCGCCACATGATATGTGTTTTGCTTGGAGCGTCATTTTCTTTTGTTAAGTTTTTGCTTACTGTTAGTTAGATTAATGTTTTTCATCTTTAGTTTCAATAAAAAAGTCAAGGATAGCCTTTGCCATACTTATTTTGCTAGTATACATGTTGCTGTTTGAAAACAGAAAGTTTACCGCTGTTGCAAAAATTCCCTAGAAAAGTCAGAGAATGGTATAACGTTAAATCTTTTTGCATATTAAGATCTGGTAAATTTATTACAGTGGGAATTTTAGTTCATAATTTTTGGAGTCAGGGAAGTATTGATACTCTTGCATTCTTTACAGACTGTACTGTTTTGGCAGATTGCTGTTATGGTTGCATTGTTTGCATATGTTTGCTTGTTTAATGATTCTATTTGAGGATAGGAGTATTAATTATGCAGAGATATTTAGTATTCAATATTTAATAATAATTTTAGTGATTTGTTACAGTAGAAGATGATAAGGTTTTACATTGGTTTATACTAACCTATCTCACGAGTTCTTGTTGAGTTTGTTGTGAATGAAGCTTTTGATAAAAAGAGAAACCATGATATGAAAGGAATTAAGGAGACACAAAAGTTCAAGCTTGGGGATGCCCAAGGCACCCCAAGATAATATTTCAAGAAGTCTCAAGCATCTAAGCTTGGGGATGCCCCGGTAGGCATCCCACCTTTCCTCTTCAACAACTATCGGTTAGTATCGGTTGAGCCAAAGTTTTTTGCTTCTTCACATGAGTTGTGCTATCCTTGCATTGTAGTTTTCTTTAGCTTTGCTTGCTGTTTGAATGAAGTATCAAGATCTGAAATCCTTTAATGAGAGAGAGCCACACACAAATTAGAATTTGCTAGAATACTCTATGTGCTTCACTTATATCCTTTGAGCGTGATAATTTTTGCTCTAGTACTTCACTTATATCTTTTAGAGCACGGTGGTGGATTTGCTTTAAAGATATTGATCTCTCATGCTTCACTTAGATTATTTTGAGATTCGTTAATAGCATGGTAATTTGCTTAATGTTAATATACTTGGTATTTAAGATATGTGAAACTTTCTTATGAGTGTGTTGAATACTGAGATAAGTTTGATGCTTGATAATTGTTTTGAGATATGGAGGTGATAATATCAAAGTCGTGCTAGTTGGGTGATTGTGAATTTAAAGAATGCTTGTGTTGAAGTTTGTGATTCCCGTAGCATGCACGTATGGTGAACCACTTTGTGATGAAGTCGGAGCACAATTTTATTTATTGATTGTCTTCCTTATGAGTGGCAGTCAGGGACGAGCGATGGTCTTTTCCTACCAATCTATCCCCCTAGGAGTACGCGTTTAGTGCTTTGGTTTTTGATGACTTCTAAATTTTTGAAACAAGTGCATGAGTTCTTTTGATTAATGTTGAGTCCATGGATTATACGCACTCTCATCCTTCCACCATTGCTAGCCTCTCTAATACCGCGCACTTTTTGCCGGTATCATACACCCACCATATACATTCCTAAAAACAGCCACCATACCTACCTATCATGGCATTTCCATAGCCATTCTGAGATATATTGCCATGCAACTTTCCACCGTTCCATTCATATGACTCACATTACTTTTGTCATATTGCTTTTTGCATGAACATGTAGTTGACATTGTATTTGTGGCAAAGCCACCGTTCATAATTCTTTCATACATGTCACTCTTGATTCATTGCATATCCCGGTACTCCGCCGGAGGCATTCATATAGAGTCATATTTTGTTCTAAGTATCGAGTTGTAACTGTTGAGTTGTAAGAAAAATAAAATTGTGATGATCATCATTATTAGAGCATTGTCCCAGTGAGGAAAGGATGATGGAGACTATGATTCCCCCATAAGTCGGGATGAGACTCCGGACGAAAAAAAAGAGTGGCCATAAAAAGAAAGAGAAAAGGCCCAAATAAAAAAATATGAGAGAAAAAGAGAGAAGGGACAATGCTACTAGCCTTTTACCACACTTGTGCTTCAAAGTAGCACCATGATCTTCATGATAGAGAGTCTCATATGTTCTCACTTTCATATACTAGTGGGAATTTTTCATTATAGAACTTGTCTTGTATATTCCAATGATGGGCTTCCTCAAAAGTGCCCTAGGTCTTCGTGAGCAAGCAAGTTGGATGCACACCCACTTAGTTTCTTTTGTTGAGCTTTCATATACTTATAGCTCTAGTGCATCCATTGCATGGCAATCCCTACTCACTCACATCGATATCTATTGATGGGCATCTCCATAGCCCATTGATACGCCTAGTTGATGTGAGACTATCTTCTCCTTTTTGTCTTCTCCACAACCACCATTCTATTCCACCTATAGTGCTATGTCCATGGCTCACGCTCATGTATTGCATGAAAGTTGAAAAAGTTTGAGATAATTAAAGTATGAAACAATTTCTTGGCTCGTCATCGGGGTTGTGCATGATTAAATACTTTGTGTGATGAAGTTAGAGCTTAGCCAGACTATATGATTTTGTAGGGATAACTTTCTTTAACCATGCTATTTTGAGAAGACATGATTGCTTTGATTAATATGCTTGAAGTATTATTACTTTTATGTCAATATGAACTTTTGTCTTGAACCTTTCGGATCTAAATATTCATGCCACAATTAAGAAGATTTACATTGAAATTATGCCAAAGTATCACTCCGCATCAAAAATTCTTTTTTATCATTTACCTACTTAAGGACGAGCAGGAATTAAGCTTGGGGATGCTTGATACGTCTCCAACGTATCTATAATTTTTGATTGCTCCATGCTACTTTATCTACTGTTTTAGGCAATATTGGGCTTTATTATCCACTTCTATATTATTTTTGGGACTAACCTATTAACCGGAGGCCCAACCCAGATTTGCTGTTTTATGCCTATTTCAGTGTTTCGAGGAAAAGGAATATCAGACGGAGTCAAACCGGAACAAAATCAACTGGAGAAGTTATTTTTGGAAGGAAAGCAACCCAGGGAACTTGGAGTGCACGTTAGGGGAGATACGGGTTGCCCATGATGGTGGGGGGCGCGCCCCCCCTGGGCGTGCCCCCCTGCCTCGTGGGGCCTCCGTAGCTCCTCCGTCGTACCCCCTGCACCCATATATACTCTTGTACCCTAAAACTTCCAGAACAGAAGCTAGATCGGGAGTTCCGCCGCCGCAAGCCTCCAGAGCCACGAAAAACCAATCGGGACCCTGTTACGGCACCCTGCCGGAGGGGATCCCATCACCGGTGGCCATCTTCATTATCCCGGCGCTATCCATGATGAGGAGGGAGTAGTTCACCCTCGGGGCTGAGGGTATGTACCAGTAGCTATGTGTTTGATCTCTCTCTCTCTCGTGTTCTCTCTCGTGTTCCCTCTATGGCACGATCTTGATGTATCCCGAGCTTTTCTATTATAGTTGGATCTTATGATGTTTCTCCCCCTCTACTCTCTTGTGATGAATTGAGTTTTCCCCTTTGAAGTTATCTTATCGGATTGAGTCTTTTATGAGAACACTTTATGTATGTCTTGCCGTGATTATCTGTGGTGACAATGGGATATCATGTTACACTTGATGTATGTTTTGGTGATCAACTTGCGGGTTTCGTGACATTGGGAACCTATGCATAGGGGTTGGCACACGTTCTTGACTCTCCGGTAGTAGCTTTGGGGCACTCTTTGAAGTACTTTTATGTTGGTTGGATGAATCTGAGATTGTGTAACGCATATCGTATAATCATGCCCACGGATACTTGAGGTGACAATGGAGTATCTAGGTGACATTAGGGTTTTGGTTGATTTGTGTCTTAAGGTGTTATTCTAGTACGAACTCTTTTATAGATCGATCCGAAAGAATAACTTGGAGGTGGTCTCGTACCCTACCATAATCTCTACGTTTGTTTTCTTCTATTAGTGGCTTTGGAGTGACTCTTTGTTGCATATTGAGGGCTTGTTATATGATCTATCTATGTTATTATTGTTGAGAGAACTTGCACTAGTTAAAGTATGAACCCTAGGCCTGGTTTCTTATCATTGCAATACCGTTTACACTCACTTTTATCGCTCGTTACCTTGCTGTTTTTATTATTTCAGATTACAAATACCTTTATCTACCATCCATATTGAACTTGTATCTTCATCTCTTCGCCGAACTAGTGCACCTATACAATTTACTATTGTATTGGGTGTGTTGGGGACACAAGAGACTCTTTGTTATTTGGTTGTAGGGTTGTTTGAGAGAGACCTTCTTCATCCTACGCCTCCTACGGATTGATAAACCTTAGGTCATCCACTTGAGGGAAATTTGCTACTGTCCTACAAACCTGTGCACTTGCAGGCCCAACAACGTCTACAAGAAGAAGGTTGTGTAGTAGACATCAAGAGGCTATATATACCCCTCCACCCCCTTCCCCATTTGAGTGAGAGCCATTAGAACGTGCCTACACTTCCACTACTCATTTTCTGAGAGAGAACCACCTACTCATGTGTTGGGACAAAGACATTCCAATCCAAACACAAGAATCTTGATCTCTAGCCTTCCCCAAGTTGCTTTCCACTCAAATCATCTTTCCACCATAGCCAAATCTGTGAGAGAGAGTGGAGTGTTGGGACTATCATTTGAAGTAAAAGAGCAATGAGTTCATCATCAACACCTCATCTATTACCTTTTGGAGAGTGGTGTCTCCTAGATTGGTTAGGTGTCACTTGGGAGCCTACGTCAAGATTGTTGAGTTGAACCAAGGAGTTTCTAAGGGCAATGAGATCGCCTACTTCATGAAGATCAACCCAAGTGAGGCAAGTCCTCCATGGGTGATGGCCATTGTGGGATAGACAAGGTTGCTTCTTCGTGGACCCTTCTGGGTGGAGCCCTCCGCGGACTTGCGCAACTCTTACCCTTCGTGGGTTGAAGTCTCCACCAACGTGGATGTACGATAGCACCACCTATCGGAACCACACCCAAAATCTCCGTGTCTTCATTGCGTTTGCACACTCCAATCCCATCCCTTTACTTTCTTGCAACTAGCATGCTTTACTCTTTCCACTGCTTATACTCTTTCCATGCTTGCTTCAAGTGCGTTGGGAATGTTTAAAATTGTGCTAATCTTCAACGTCAACTTGAAAATCATAAAAACTGCTACTTTTGCTTGTTGAGGGTCTAATCACCCCCCTCTAGACACCTCTTCTCGATCCTTTCAATTGATAGCAGAGCTTTGGTTTCCATTGCTTTGGTTTAATCACCATTGGAGGAAGATGGATGAGTCTACGATTGGGAGTATTAGACATAGAGTGCCTATGCTTGCCGGAGAGTTCTTTAATGCTTGGAAAAATGAGATGCGTGAGATTTTCAATGAATATGATTTGAACAAGTACATTACTAGCCCTTGTGCTCCTCCTATTGATCCTTTGCATCCTACCCCGGATGAGTATCTTGACATGACCCGCAATCTTAGAGCTATTAATCTTATCATAAGAGGATTGCCTAGAAATTTGCTTGTATGCTTGCCTTCATTTGAATGTGCTTACACTATATGGAGATATCTTGAGGAACACTTTCCAAACAAATTGAAAAATCTAGATGATATTATTCAAAAGTCCATAGATTTTCATAAGATGAAACCTAGTGATCCTAAATTTGATGATTGCCTATTTGAGCTTCGTGATCTCATGCGTGCCAAAGGAGATGTTGGAATCATTAGTAGCATCCTTTCTCATGTCATTATAATTCATAAAGATGCACATTGTCATGATCATAAATCTAATGAATCACCTTCTCTAGGTGATGATCAATCCCAAGACGATGTTGCACATGGATATTATGATTAGGATGATCATAGTGACTTTGATCTTGATGACTCAATGAGACACTTTGGTCTTATGGCTAACCTTCGTGGTTACATGGCTGGAGGAAAGGAATGGGTCCTTGATAGTGGATGTACCGATCACATGACCAGAGACAAGGATATGTTTCGAGAGCTTGCTGAAAACAATGGTCCCCGAAAGTATGTCACTTTTGGTGATAACTCAAAGGGTAAGGTGGTTGGCCTTGGTAAGGTGGCCATCTCACATGACAGCTCCACCAAAAATGGTATGCTCGTTGAATCTCTTGGCTACAACTTACTTTCCCTATCTAGACTAGCCGATTTCGGTTTAAATGTCCTATTTACTGAAGTAGATTACCAAGTTTTTCAAAGAGATAATCATAATATGATCTTTACCAGTATACATAGAGGTGATCTATACATTGTTGACTTCACTAAAAAGGCTCAGCCTAGAACTTGCTTAATTGCTAAATTGTCTAAAGGTTAGTTGTGGCATAGAAGGTTAGATCATGTGGGCATGTGAAATCTTGATAATCTTATTAAAGGTGATCATATCTTTGGAGTTAAAGATGTCGTATTTGACAAGGATAGAATTTCCAGTGCTTGTCAAGCAGGAAAACAAGTTGGAGGAAGTCATCCTATGAAGAACATCATGACCACAAGAAGACCACTCGAGCTGCTTCATATGGATCTTTTTGGTCCCAACGCTTACTAGAGTCTCCGTGGTAACTCGTTCCGATTGGTCATTGTTGATGATTTTTCAACATTTACGTGGGTATTCTTTCTTGATGATAAATCATAGGTCCAAAAGATCTTCAAGAACTTTGCTAGGAAGGCCCAAAATCAATTTGAAGTGAAGATCAAGAAGGTTTGGAGTGACAACAAAACAGAGTTCAAGAACGCCAATGTGTATACCTTTCTTGACGAAGAAGGGATTTCACATGAGTTCTCGGCTACGTACACGCCTCAACAAAATGGAGTTGTTGAGAGGAAGAACCAGACACTCATTGAGATGGCAAGAACGATGCTAGATGAATACAACATGCCAAGACATTTTTGGGCGGAAGCAGTTGATACAGATTGTCATGTAACAAATCGTCTATATCTTCACAAGATTCCTGGAAAGACTGCATACGAGCTTCTCACCGGTAACAAACCCCAAGTTGGTTACTTTCGAGTATTTGGCTCAAATTGTTACATTATTGATAAGCATCGTCCTTTGAATTTTGCCCCTAAGTCTCATGAAGGTTTTCTACTCGGTTACAGCTCAAACTCTCACACTTAATTACCGTGTCTACAACAATTTCACCCGAAAGGTTGAAGAGACGGTGGATGTGAAGTTTGATGAATCTAACGGCTCGCAAGTAGAACAATTGCCGATTGATGTAGGAGACAAAGATCCCTCGAAAGAAATTCAAGACTTGTCTATTGGCAAGATTCGCCCAACGGAGGTGAAGGAGAGTACCTCGTCCGTTCAAGTGGAAGCCTCAACTTCACATCAAGGTGAACCACAAGTTGACTCGGAGGCATCCACAAGTGGAACACATCAAGATGAAGGAAACGAGGATGTACAACAGATGAACCTCGTCGACCTCCCTCTCCACCTCCACAAGAGAACAACAACGCCAATGACAATGAAGAAAGATAAGAGGAAGAACAAGACAATGAAGAGGATGTTCCACCCCGACCCAAACAAAAGCTTGCACGAGTTCGATCAAGAGTCTCAAGAGATCATCCCATTGAACAAATCTTCGATGATATTCAAACTGGGAGAATTACTTGCTCTAAAACTCGTTTGGCTAACTTTTGTGAACACTACTCATTCATTTCTAGTATGGAACCTATGAAGGTTGAAGAAGCTCTTAATGCTCCGGATTGGGTGAACGCTATGCATGAAGAGCTACATAATTTCGAGAGGAACCAAGTATGGACGTTGGTTGAAAAGCCCGATGAGAAGCACAATGTCATTGGAACCAAGTGGGTGTTTCAGAATAAGCAAGATGAAGATGGAAAAGTTGTACGCAACAAGGCTCATCTCGTCGCTCAATGCTACACTCAAGTCGAAGGTATGGACTATGGTGAGACATATGCCCCCATTGCTAGGCTTGAGTCCATATGCATCTTACTTTCTTATGCCAATCATCATGACATTACTTTATATCAAATGGACATAAAAAGTTTTTTTCTAAATGGTGAAATTGAGGAGAAAGTGTGTAACATCCCAAATTTCCTATTTGGAATGTTATACATTAGATCATCATTGCATATCATGTTTTATTGCATTTTTGGGTTGATCCTAGAAATTCTACGCAACTCAAGGACCCGCGGGGAGAGTTGGGGATTTCGTTAATTTCATATTTGAGTTTTCTCAAATTTTGAAAAGAGGATCATTTCATTTTAATTATTTTTCTCTTCGTATATTTACAATATAAAAATAAAAGAGAGGGGATAAAATGACTTCCCCAAAATAAATAAATATTGGATGTTAAATATTAAAATCAAATAAGAATTTTTATTCAGAGTTTTATTGCTATTTTATTTGAATTAGGAAAAAATGCGTTTTTCAAAATTGCATTAGAGGTCCAAATAAATGTTCACTTTGTCCGCTATATTTTTAGAGGACGAGGAAAATTTATTTCAGGATTTTTGGAGTCTGTTTAGTATTTCTTTTATTTATTTTTCTGCGCGTTGGAATATTTTCAAAAAAGTAACTGACCTACCTGGCCATGTCCGCCTGGGACACCGAACCGACCGACCCTTTAATGGCCGAAGGCTCGAGCCGAGCCGTCGCCCCACCGAAACCCTAGTCCGACCCCACCGCAGCCGCTGCTCGCGCCGCCGTCGCCGCTGCTCGCCACCGCTGCTGGAGCCGCTCGCCGCCACCGCCGCCGCCGCCACTGCCGCCGCCTGCTGTCACCGGAGCCACACGCCGCCGCCGCCGACACGTACACCAAGGTAGCCGCCAGTTTTTTTAAAACGATCGGTTTTATTTCGAAAAACCCTAGATTCGTTTTTTTATTCAAATCGGTTCGGTTTTCTTTGGTTTAGTTAAATAGCGGACGTTCATCCGTCGTTCATTTTAATGAACGAAGTTCATCCGTTAGCCGCAGACAGCGAACGTTCGTTCGTTAGCCTGTTCGTCAGTTTTTCTTTTTCCAAGGTTTTTCCGCGATTATTTTCGATCGTGATTTCGGCCCTGATCTTTGTTTTAGTTTATCTTTTCACCCGTTTATCGGAATTAGGTGATTCAAGCGCCTAGATCTTTGTCGTGAAGCCCTCTTTCTGTTTAACCAACTTGAACAAGATTTTGGTACTGTAAAATTTGACTTTAGTCCAGATTAGTAAACGGATCTTGTTTCTTTCGCAGTTTGAGTTTCGTTGTTCCGTTTGATTTTATTCTTTTTGCAAACTGGAGTTCTCCAGTTGAACTTTCTGGTTAGATCTCTTATTTGAGTTTTACCTGTGCTTCTAGTTTGAGTGCTTATGTATGTTATTGTTTGTTTACGATAGAGTACCCGGAGCGCGAAGCGTGCTACTACAAGTCTCAAGGTTTTGTGGATCATCAGCAAGGCAAGTAACACTTTGATCATAACTCTTTATTACCCAATTTTATTGGATTAGAACAACCCTCAAACGTTGCATGGATAGGATCTGATTAACATGTGGGTTTTTGGCAAGTAGATGATGAGGTAGAACCTATAGCCCTATTTATTATCAAACCTTTGGGAGTTACTTTTACGTTATGCTTATATTGCTATACTATGCTCGTAGACGTGGTTTGGGTGAGTGTATCCATGATAGATGTGAGTATTGTTAATTAATGGTTAACTTAAGGTGGCTACTTAAATACACATCTGGGTAGATTGCTTGAGGCACCCTAGAGTACCCAGTGGTTGTCAGGGCACCTGGAGAATCCAGTGTTGTCCTACGATATCCCGGAGTACCCGTGTGATCATCCTATGGTTCGCCAAGGCTCAAAGGGGTCATAAGATTATTCATGCTAGAAACTTCTGTGTGCAGCCACAAGCCAATATGGGCTCTAGCATTGTTGAGTAAGTTGCATGAAGCTCTTGAAGAGGTAGACTAGCAGATGTAGTGGGTTGTAGGTGGTACTGTCTACCCAGAGTAGAGAGTTAATGCTTCAGAAAGACTGTGTCTCAAATCTCCGACCATGGATGTGTTCGAGTCTTGCGGGGAAAAGTGCGCAAACCTTTGCAGAGTGTACAAACTAATCATGGTTAGCCGTGTCCCCTGTTATGGACCTCTTGAGTATCTAGTTCTTGGATTATCATGTTGATCTCACCACTCTAAATTAAATTGATTGGGTTTAATGATGATGCTTAATTGGGATTGAGTTGGAGGAACCTTCTCAATGTTTAACAGCCACCATGATAGTTAAATGAAATTTGTTTCTTTGTTGTAGGGAAAAATTGGCTTTATGCAAAATTGTAACCATAGAGCTTTCGACCAGCCATATATGCATGTAGTGATAGCATTTATTCCGTTCATTACTCTATGTGTAACATTGCCAGCATATTCCATGTGCTGACCCGTTTCGGGCTGCAACATTTCATGTTGCAGACTTTTCAGACGATGAGTAAGGTGCCATAGGTGGTTGCCGTTCACTCAGCTATGCCGTTGGAGTTGATGGACTCACTTTATCTTCCAAGCCTTCCGTTGTTATCGTTTTTAGATGGCCTTAAGCCATATTATTGTATTAAGTTCTGTTTTCGAGACATTCAATGTAATAAGTGTGTGATTGAAACTCTATTATAAATCCTCAAGTATTGTGTGTGTCAGCATTACCCATCCAGGGATGATACTGATGCACAGAGACTAGACTGTTTGAGGTCTAGTTGCTACAAGATCGTATCAGAGCACACGCTGACTATACGACACGACCACTAAGATAAGACCCTAGATCACTACTGTCTTCTCATTTCTGACTCCTCTCCTTTTCTACTCTATAGGACAGCGGATGCAAGGAACAAGTTCACACAATCGAATGAAGATACACCTTTTGGACGACACTTGAAGGAAGTTACTAAGTACTTGAACATCAGAATACCAAGCTTCACCGGGACCTACATCACCACTTTACCATAAGAGGAGCGTTGGATGATTCGAGTTCAAGTTCCAGGAAGGACGTTCATGCCAGTCACTGAGCCCATAGAGTTTTCCTTTGATGCACCAACCTGGAGTCTAGGAAAGAGCATGGAAGCCCACATCACCATGGGACGCATTGGAGAAGTTTACCACAAGGATCTTAAGGATACTATCTACCAGATTTGTGGGCGCCGAGATGAGCAATGGGAGATGATCGGCACCAGGAGGGATAGATCCATTGCAGCTTTCATCCAGGAGTTAAACCAGCACATTCATCGCCAGGAGAACCAGATGTGTGCAGGCATGATAGATCTGAAGAAGGCAATGACCAGGACCACCGAGCTGGAGGAAGAACTCAAGTCTACACGCGATGGATATGAGGAGGAAATGATGATACTTGTGGAGAAGAATGACGATTTGACAAGGAAGCTAAGAGTATTCATGGGAGGCCCCGCGCCAGGAGGAGAAGACGCCGATTCCACTTGTCCGGAGAACTACATCATCATCGACGACACCGACTCAGACCCCAATAATAGTGATGATGACTATGTTGATGAAGCTGGAGCAGATATCATGGAGTCTTCCACCGATTAAAACTTCTAGTCGACCACCATATCACTAGTAGTATTCCCCCATGTATATAGAATAGTCCGAGCACTTTTGTAATGATAGTTAGACCGATTGTATGTCCTTGTTTGAATTGATTGAAGTGATATGATTGTGTTTGTCTCATGTGCATATGGGTAGTGTTTTCCCTCTAGACCTCATTCTATTCTGTTTTCTCATCTTTTCTAAACCCATCAGATGCCTCTAAGATGTGACAAAGGATTTTCTTTCCCACTGGAGCTCACTCAGTTGATCCAGCAGTAGAATACCCTGATGCAGCCACTAGTTCAGAATCAGAACTAGGGGAACAACAACAACAACAAACCACCACCACCACCACCTGTTGATCACTTAGTCCATTTTTTGAGGCTGAACCCGCCGGTGTTCTCCAGTAGCACCGAGCCAATTATTGCAGATGATTGGCTCCGCAAGATTGGAAGGGAGTGAACACTGCAGGATGCACAGATATGGAAAGAGTGTGTTTTGCCGCACATCAGCTTGATAGACCCGCAACCTCATGGTGGGAGAATTTCACATCCACTTACCCCCTTAACACTTTTACATGGGATCAGTTTCAGCAGGCTTTTCACACTGCCCATGTTTTAGCAGGAGCTATGGCCATGAAGAAGCGCGAGTTTTGCAACTTGCGCCAAGGAGGACACACAGTGGGCCAGTATGTGGATGATTTTAGTAAGTTAGCACATTATGCCCCGGATGACGTCGCTACAGATGCCGCTAAGCAGGAGAAGTTCCTAGAAGGACCGAATGATGAGTTGAGCATGCAGTTGATGGTGGCAACCTTCAACAACTACCAGGAGTTGGTAGATAGAGCTCTCATGATTAAAGGTAAGCAGCAGCAGATTGACAACCGCAAGAGGAAGTATGGACAAGGGAAGTACAATTCAGGAGCTCAGCAGAGGCCCCGTTTTACTCCGAACTCGGGAGGACACATTCACCATAACCATGGAGGCCATAATTCCAATGGAGGGAGTTCGCATAACCATAATGGCCCCAAGAATGGGAATGGGAATGGAGGAAGCAACGGCCAGAACCGTTCCAACCCAGCAACACCCGCCAAGAAGGATCTAAGTCACATTACTTGTTTCAAGTGCGGGAAGAAGGGACATTACACCACGGAGTGTTCTGAAGCAAAGAATGGAAATGGCAATGGAAGCTCTGGGAAGAAGCCCAACCTTTCAACAGGGGACAAGTGAACCACGTTAGCATGGAGGAGGTTGAAGCACAGCCAGATGCAGTAATAGGTAAGTTTTTGGTTAAGTCATTTACTGCAATCGTTCTTTTTGATATTGGTGCATCACATTCATACATATCAAGGGGATTTGTGGATAAGTATAGCCTGTCAACCCAAGACCTTAGGTCACCCATGTTAGTAACCTTGCCAGGAGCAGAGTATATGGTTAGCCTATGGTGTGATCGGTTACCATTAAGGATTGGTAACTACGTGTTCCCCTTAGACCTAATCGTTTTGGAGTCATAAGGACATGATGTAATATTAGGCATGGATTGGTTGTCAAAGTATGGAGGGAACATTGACTGCACCAGTAAGTTGATTTTGCTCACCACCTCAGAAGGAAGAAGGATTAAGTATGTATCCCGGCATGTGCCGAAGAGGACTCAAGTGAATTCCTTATCAGGAGTTGTACAGGAGGAAGTACCAGTGGTGAAGGATTTCCCTGATGTATTTCTAGAGGAGTTGCCAGGCATGCCACCAAATAGAGACATTGAGTTTTTAATTGAGCTTTTGCCAGGCAGTGGGCCAATATCTGAGAGACCATACTGGCTGCCCGCAAAGGATTTGGAAGAAATCAAGAAGCAGATTAAGGAGTTACTGGATAAAGGCTATATTCACCCAAGTTCGTCACCTTGGGGATCACCAATGCTTCTAGTGGAGAAGAAGGATGGATCATTGAGGATGGTTCTTGATTATCGTGGATTGAATGAAGTAACAATCAAGAACAAGTACCCTCTGCCGATGATCAATGATTTGTTTGACCGATTGCAAGGAGCTAAAGTACTTTTTAAGATCGATCTGCGATCAGGATACCATCAGCTGAACATTCTAGAGAAGCATATACCTAAGACAGCTTTTACCACAAGGTATGGGCTATATGAGTATATCGTTATGTCATTCAGTCTGACTAACGCGCCTGCCTATTTCATGAACATGATGAACAAGGTGTTTATGGAGTTTTTGGATAAGTTTGTCATGGTGTTCATTGATGACATATTGGTCTACTCGAAGAATGAAGAGGAGCATAAGGAGCATTTGCGTTTGGTACTTGGGAAGCTTAGAGAACATCAGTTATATGCCAAGTTCAGTAAGTGTGAGTTTTGGTTGAAGGAAGTTGGATTCCTCGGACATGTTATATCCGAAGAAGGAATAACAGTAGACCCCACCAAGGTTGCCATAGTGACAAATTGGGAATCACCCACGTCAGTTGGAGAGATCCAGAGTTTTCTTGGACTCGCAGGATACTACAGAAGGTTCATTGAGAATTTCTCAAAGATTGCAAAGCCGATGAAGGAGTTGTTGAAGAATGACACCAAGTTCAAATGGACTGACGAATGCGAGGCCTGTTTTCAGGAGTTGAAGAAACACTTGGTTACAGCCCCAGTGTTGATTCTTCCAGATCAACGCAAGGATTATCAAGTGTATTGCAACGCTTCTTGTCGAGGACTTGGAGCAGTGCTTATGCAGGAGGGGACAGTTGTTTCCTATGCCTCGCGACAGCTTAAACCCCATGAGTTGAATTATGCTACCCACGATCTGGAGATAGTAGCCGTAGTGCATGCGTTGAAGACTTGGAGACATTTTCTCATCGGAAACCATTATGAGGTGTACACGGATCACAAGAGTTTGAAGTATATCTTCATGCAGAAGGAGTTGAATCTTAGGCAGAGGAGATGGTTAGAGCTCATTAAGGATTATGATATGAGGTTGCACTATCATCCCGGAAAGGCTAACGTAGTAGACGATGCGTTGAGTCACAAGAGTCATGTCAATACACTCATGACCGGAGGATTACCCAAGGAGTTAGCAGAGGATCTTCTCGAGCTATGTTTGGAAATAGTTTCGAGAGGCTATGTAGCAGCGTTGGAAATTCAGTCTATCTTGATGGATAAGATCAGAGAATCTCAGAAGACGGACAAAGAGATTGCCGAGATAAAGGAAAGGATGAGCAAAGGAAAGGCTAAATGATTCCATGAGGATGAGCATGATACCTTATGGTTTGACGATCGCGTATATGTGCCTAATGACCCCGAGATCAGGAAGTTGATTCTACAAGAGGCCCATGATTCTCCGTATTTGATTCACCCAGGAAATACCAAGATGTTTCTGGATTTGAAGGACAGTTTCCGGTGGACCGGAATGAAGAAGGATATTGCGGACAGTTTGTGATGTATGTCAGAGAGTAAAGGCAGAGCATCAGAAGCCAGCAGGATTGCTATAGTCATTGTGATACCTGAATGGAAGTGGGACAATCTAGGCATGGATTTTATCACATGATTGCCCAGGACTCGTTCAGGCTATGACTCTATTTGGGTTGTAGTCGATCGTTTGACGAAGGTAGATCATTTCATACCAGTGCTAAGTTGGCAAAGATATACATGACCAGGATCGTATGTCTGCATGGAGTTCCGAGGACCATTGTATCAGATAGAGGAATCTAGTTTACCTCAAAGTTCTGGAATCAGTTGCATGAGACTTTGGGTACCAGGCTAGAGTTCAGTACAACCTTTCATCCACAGACAGATGGATAGACTGAGAGAGTCAATCAGATTCTGGAGGATATGTTGAGAGCTTGTGCGCTAGATTATGGATCTAGTTGGGACGACAATTTGCCGTATGCAGAATTCTCTTGTAACAACAGTTATCAAGCCAGTTTGAAGATGGCCCTTTCGAAGCATTGTACGGAAGAAGGTGCAGGACACTGTTGTTATGGGATGAAGTTGCAGACCGTCAGTTGTTTGCACCAGATTTGATTAAGGAGTCTGAAGAGAAGGTTAAGCTGATTCGTGATAGACTCAAGGTAGCCCAGTCCAGGCAGAAGAGCTATGCAGATTCGAAATGCAAGGATACAATTTATGAAGTCGGAGACAAAGTGTATCTTTGTGTGTCCCCACTTTGAGGAGTTAAGCGTTTTGGAGTTAAGGGAAAGTTAGCACCATGTTTTGTGGGACCATACAAAGTTTTGGAGCGTATGGGAGAAGTTGCTTACAAGTTGGAATTTCCCGAAGGATTGTCAGGAGTTCATGATGTGTTCCACATTTCCTAGTTGAAGAAGTGCCACGCAGAGATGGCCGATATTCCTCTAAGAGATACAGTGCCGCTGGAAGCGATTCAGTTGGATAACGATTTGACCTACGAGGAGAAACCAGTGAAGATTCTCGAGTTTGCCAGCAGAGTCACACGCAACAAGGTTATCAAGTTCTACAAAGTTTAGTGGAGCCATAATACCGAGGATGAAGCCACCTGGGAACGAGAGGAAGACCTACGGAAGGACCACCCGCACCTATTCTCTAGCCAACCCGAATCTCGAGGGCGAGATTCATCTTAAGGGGGGTAGGTTTGTAACATCCCAAATTTCTAATTTGGAATGTTATACATTATATCATCATTGCATATCATGTTTTATTGCATTTTTGGGTTGATCCTAGAAATTCTACGCATCTCAAGTACCCGCGGAGAGAGTTAGGGATTTCGTTATTTTCATATTTGAGTTTTCTCAAATTTTGAAAAGAGGATCATTTGGTTTTAATTATTTTCTCTTTGAATATTTCTTACATAAAAATAAAAGAGAGGGGATAAAATGACTTCCCAAAAATAAAGAAATATTGGAGGTTAAATATTAAAATCAAATAAGAATTTTTATTTGAATTAGGAAAAAATGCATTTTTCAAAATTGCATTAGAGGTCCAAATAAATGTTCACTTTGTCTGCTATGTTTTTAGAGGTCAGGGAAATTTTATTTCAGGATTTTTGGAGTCCATTTAGTATTTCTTTTTTTTTCTGCGCGTTGGAATATTTTTTTTAAAAGTAACCGACCTACCGGGTCGTGTATGCCTGGGACACCGACCCGGCCGAACCTTTAAAGGCCGAAAGCCCGAGCCAGACCCCGCCGCCAGCCGCCGCCGGCGGCGGCATGCGTCGCCACCGCCCGCCGTAGCCGAAGCCGCACGCCGCCGCCGGAGCTAGCCGCTGCCTCCGACACGTACACCGAGGTATCCGCCGGTTTTTTCAAAACCGATCGGTTTTATTTCGAAAAACCCTAGATTCATTTTTTTATTTAGATCGGTTCGGTTTTCTTCGGTTTAGTTAAATAGCGGACGTTCGTCCATACGTTCGTTTTAACGAACAAAGTTCATCCGTTAGCCGCAGACAGCGAACGTTCGTTCGTTAGCCTGCTCGTCAGTTTTTCTTTTTCATGGGTTTTTCCGCGATTATTTTCGATCATGATTTCTGCCCTGATTTTTGTTTTAGTTTATCTTTTCGCTCGTTTATCGGAATCAGGCGATTCAAGCACCTAGATCTTCGTCTCGAAGCCCTCTTTCTGTTTAACCAACTTGAACAAGATTTTGGTACTGTAAAATTTGACTTTAGTCCAGATTTGTAAACGGATCTTGTTTCTTTCATAGTTTGAGTTTCGTAGTTCCATTTGATTTGATTCTTTTTGCAAACCGGAGTTCTTCAGTTGAACTTTCTGGTTAGATCTCTTATTTGAGTTTTACCCATGCTTCTAGTTTGAGTGCTTATGTATGGTATTGTTTGTTTACGATAGCGTACCCCGTAGTGCGAGGCATGCTACTATGAGTCTCTAGGTTTTGCGGATCATCAGCAAGGCAAGTAACACTTTGATCATACCTCTTTATTACCCAGTTTTATTGCATCAGATCAACCCTCAAACAATGCATGGTTAGGACTGATTAACATGTGGGTTTTTGGGAAGTAGATGATGAGGTAGAACCTATTGCCCTGTTTATTATCAAACCTTTGGGAGTTACTTCTACGTTATGCTTATATTGCTATGCTATGCTCGTAGACGTGGTTTGGGTGAGTGTATCCATGACAGATGTGAGTATTGTTAATTAATGGTTAACTTAAGTTGGCTACTTAAATACACATCTGGGTGGATTGCTTGAGGCACCCAGGAGTACCCAGTGGTTGCCAGGGCACCTGGAGAATCCAGTGTTGTCCTAGGATATCCCGGAGTACCCCTGTGATCATCCTATGGTTCGCCACCCAGGCTCAAAGGGATCATAAGATTATTCATCCTAGAAACTTCCGTGTGTAGCCACAAGCCAATATGGGCTCTAGCATAGTTGAGTAAGTTGCGTGAAGCTCTTGAAGAGGTAGACTAGCAGATGTAGTGGGTTGTAGGTGGTACTGTCTACCCAGAGTAGAGAGTTAATGCTTTAGAAAGACTGTGTCTCGAATCTCCGACCATGGATGTGTTCGAGTCTTGTGGGGAAAAGTGCGCAAACCTCTGCAGAGTGTACAGACTAATCATGGTTAGCCGTGTCCCCGGTTATGGACATCTTGAGTATCTGGTTCTTGGATTGTCATGTGGATCTCATCACTCTAAATTAAATTGATTGGGTTTAATGATAATGCTTGATTGGATTGAGTTGGAGGAACCTTCTCAATGTTTAACAACCACCATGATAGTTATATGAAATTTGTTCCTTTGTTGTAGGGAAAAATTGGCTTTATGTAAAATTGTAACCATAGAGCTTTCCACCAGCCATATATGCATGTAGTGATAGCATTTATTCTATTCATTACTCTATGTGTTACATTGCCAGCATATTCCATGTGCTCACCCATTTTGAGCTGCAACATTTCACGTTGCAGACTTTTCAGACAACGAGTAAGGTGCCATAGGTCGTTGTCGTTCACTCAGTTATGCCGTTGGAGTTGATGGACTCACTTTATCTTCCAAGCCTTCCGCTGTTATCATTTTTAGATCGCCTTAAGCCATATTATTGTATTAAGTTCTCTTTTCAAGACATTCGATGTAATAAGTGTGTGATTGAAACTCTGTTATAAATCCTCAAGTACTATGTGTGTCAGCATTACTAATCCAGGGATGACACTGATGCACAGACACTAGACTGGTTGAGGTCTGGTCGCTACAAAGTGTATCTTAAAGAACCTCTTGGCCTTGTTAATCATAAGAAACCTGATCATGTTTACAAACTTCACAAAGCTCTTTATGGTCTTAAACAAGCTCCTAGAGCATGGTATAAATGCTTGACTAAGTTCCTTATTGAAAAAGGCTTTGAAATTGGAAATTTTGATGCTACACTTCTTACTAAAAGGGTTAACAGTGAATTATTTGTGTGCCAAATTTATGTGGATGATATCATATTTGGTTCAACTAACCCTCATTTTAGTGAAAAGTTTGGAAGGTTAATGTCGGAGAAGTTTGAGATCTCTATGATGTGTGAACTCAAATTCTTTCTTGGTTCGCAAGTCAAGCAAACTAAGGAAGGTACCTTTGTTTCCCAAAAAAAGTACACCAAGGACTTATTCAAGAAGTTTAACATGCAAGAAAGAAAAGGTATGAAAACACCCATGCCTACTAGTGGACATCTTGACTTGACTAAGGATGGCAAACTGGTTGCCCAAAAGGTTTACCGCTCTATGATTGGTTCATTGTTATATCTATGCGCCTCCCGTCCCAATATCATGCTAAGTGTGTGCATGTGTGCACGATATCAAGCGGCCCCTAAATAAAGTCATCTTAAGGCTGTGAAAAGGATAGTGAGATACTTAATTCATACACCAAACTTTGGCATTTGGTACCCTAAGAGGTATTCTTTTGATCTTGTTGGCAACACCGACCCGGACTATGCCGGAAATAAGGTTGATAAAAAATCCACTTCGCGTACTTGTGAATTTCTTTGTAGATCTCTTGTATCTTGGTCCTCCAAGAAACAAAACTCGGTATCCTTATCCACTGCCGAAGAGGAATACATTGCCGCAGGTTCATGTTGTGGTCAATTACTTTGGATGACCCAAACCGTTAAAGACTATGGGATACATGTGAAACATGTTCCATTGCTTTGTGACAATGAAAGTGCTATTAAGATTGCTCATAATCCCGCGCAACATTCTCAGACTAAGCATATTGAAGTTCTTCATCATTTCATTTGAGATCATGTTGCTAAAGGAGACATCAATCTTAAGCATGTTTGTACCAATAATAAATTGGCGGATATATTCACCAAACCGCTTGATGAGAAAGTGTTTTGTCGTTTGAGAGATGAACTGAACATCATTGAGGCCTCAAACTTGGAGTAGGAACTCCATCTAGGTGCATGCAAGGCATGAGCCTTTCTATGACTAAATCTTGATATTTCTTTTAATATGATGATCATATGTCTTGGATCCATACTTGTACCCTTGCATGTTATCTAACCCTTGTACGTACTTGGATGAGCCCAAATCCATGAGATTGCAAGTCACTCACATCTTAAGCAATCTCTACATCACCAAGTTTCTACTATATGGTTGTGAAATACAAGGAAGAATGACCTTGATAACCCACAAGTGTAGGGGGTCGTTTGTAGCCTTCTTCGATAAATAAGAGTATCGAACCCAACGAGGAGATAAAGGTAGAACAAATATTCCCTCAAGTTCTATCGACCACCGATAAAACTCTACGCACACCTAACATTTGATGTACTTAGGACAAGAATGACACTATTTTGCGAGAATAAAACTATGAGTACTTTGCGAGAATAAAACTAAGAATAAAACGCAAGGTAGTAAAATTATATAGCTTTTGTCAACAATAAAGTCATTTGTTCCTAGGCAATCGATAACAAGTACCGATAATCATTCTTGCAATTTTATATGAGGGAGAGGCATGAGCTAACATACTTTCTCTCCTTGGATCATATGCACATATGATTGGACCCCTAGCAAGCATCCACAACTGCTAAAGATCATTAAGGTCATGAAACCCAACCATAGCATTAAGTATCAAGTACTCTTTACTCCCATACACCATAACCCACTTATCCGCGTTTAGGCTGCTGTCACCCACGCAACACCGACAATAAGCAAACCATGAACATATTGCAACACCGGGGACCCCTCACGTTTGCATGAGATGGAGGGCACCGTAGGATAGCACCATACATAAAATATACAATCATACCAACCAAGATCATGATTAACCCACGGGAGAAAACGAATCTACTCAAACATCATAGGATAGCCAAATATCACTGGGAAATAATATATGGAGTTGAGCACCATGTTTAAGTAGAGATTACAGCGGGGAGAAGGGGTGTTACAGTGCTGCATAGAGGGGGAGAAAGTTGGTGTTGACGGTAGCAAGATTGGTGATGTAGAACGATGTCATGATCCTTGCCCCGGCGACGTTCCGGCACCATCGGGAGAGAGGGGGAGAGAGCCCCCCTCATTCTTCTTCTTCCTTGACCTCCCCCTAGATGGGAAGAGGCTTTCCCCTCTGGTCCATTGCCATCATGGTGGCGGAGGGGCGAGAGCCCCTCCGAGATTGGATATGTCTCTGTCCCCTTCTGTTTCGCGTTCCATGGATCTGGCCCTTCACGATTTCTTAAATTCCCGGATATCCGTAACTCCGATTGCGCAGAAATTTTTACATGATTTTTTCCATAAATGATCTTTATTTCACCAGAAGAAGGGCCCCAACCGACCTTTGAGGTGGGCATAAGACACCTGGGCACGCCTGAGCCTGGTGGGTTGTGGGCACTATGGGCCCCCGTTTGTGTTGATTCCACCTCCCAAAAATCACATAAATTCCAAAATAATTCTCCATAACTTTTTATCGCGTTTGGACTTTGTTTGATATGGATTTTCTGCAATACAAAAAACTTGCAACAAGTTACCAAAAGTGTATAAAAGTTGTATAGATATTGGCATGAAACAATCAAAAAATATAGATACGGCAGCGACGCATCAGCATCCCCAAGCTTAATTCTTGCTCGTCCTCGAGCAGGTAAATTATAAAAAAGATAATTTTTCATGTGGAATGCTGCCTAGCATAAACTTGATCATGTATCTAATCATGGCATGAATATTAAGGCATAGGTGATTCAAAGCAATAGTCTAAAATTTGATAAAGAGACATCAATACTGAGGCATCCCAATAAACAATCATGTCTTTCAAAATATCAATGCTAAAGAACATTATCCCTAAAAAATCATATAGCTTTGTGCTACTTCTTGAGATTGCGTTGGTTTTTACCTTGAAGAGGAAAGGGTGATGCAGCAAAGTAGAGTAAATATTTCCCTCAGTTTGAGAACCAAGGTATCAATCCAGTAGGAGACAATGCACAAGTCACCAAATACCTGCACAAACAATCAAGAAACTTGCACCCAACGTGATAAAGGGGTTGTCAATCCCTTCACGGTTACTTGAAATGTGACATCTGATAAAGATAGATAAATGGTAAAGTAAATATTTTTGGTATTTTTGGTTTATAGATCGGAAAGTAAAAGATTGCAAAATAGTAGATCGTAAACTAGTATGATGGAAAAAAGACTTAATATGATGGAAAAGATACTTAATATGATGGAAAAGAGACCCAGGGGCCATAGATTTCACGAGTGGCTTCTCTCAGGATAGCAAATAATATGGTGGGTGAACAAATTACTTCCGAGGAATTGATAGAAGAGCGCATAATTATGACGATATCTAAGGCAATTATCATGAACATGGGCATCACGTCCGTGTCAAGTAGACCGAAACAATTCTGCATCTACAACTATTACTCCACATATCGAACAACTCCTGCCTGCATCTAGAGTATTAAGTTCATAAAGAACAGAGTAATGCATTAAGTAAGATGACATGATGTAGACGAATTAACTCAAGCAATATGATGAAAACCCCATCTTTTTATCCTCGATGGCAACAATACAATATGTGCCTTGCTGCCCGTAGTGTTACTGGGAAAGGACACGCAAGATTGAACCCAAAGCTAAGCACTTCTCCCATTGCAAGAAAAACTAATCTAGTAGGCCAAACTAAACCGATAATTTGAAGAGACTTGCAAAGATATCAAATCATGCATATAAGATTTCAGAGAAGACTTAAATAATATGCATAGATAATCTGATCATAAATCCACAATTCATCGAATCTTCGGAAACACACCGCAAAAGAGTATTATATCGAATAGATCTCCAAGAACATCGAGGAGAACATGGTATTGAGAATCAAAGAGAGAGAAGAAGCCATCTAGCTACTAGCTATGGACCCGTAGGTATGTGGTAAACTACTCACGCTTCATCGGAAGGGCAATGGTGTTGATGTAGAAGCCCTCCGTGATTGAATCCCCCTCCGGCAGGATGCCGGAAAAGGCCCCTAGATGGGATCTCACGGGTACAGAAGGTTGTGGCGGTGGAGAAGTGTTTTTGTGGCTCCCCCTCATGGTTTCGGGGTATAAGAGTATATATGGGCGAAAGAATTAGGTCAGGAGACCCACGAGGGGCCCATGAGGTAGGGGGCGTGTCCTACCCCCCTAGACGCGCCCTCCACACTCGTGGCCGCCTCGTTGCTTCTCCGACTTCATCTCCAAGTCTCCTGGTTTGCTTATGGTCCAAGAAATATCATCACAAAAGTTTTATTCCGTTTGGACTCCATTTGGTATTCTTTTTCTACGAAACTCTTAAACAGGCAAAAAAACAGAAACTGGCACTGGGCTCTAGGTTAATAGGTTAGTCCCAAAAATAATATAAAATAACATATTAATGCATATAAAACATCCAAAACAAATAATATAATAGCATGGAACAATAAAAAATTATAGATACGTTGGAGACGTATTAGGCATCCCCAAGCTTAATTCCTGCTCGTCCTTGAGTAGGTAAATGATAAAAACAGAATTTTTGATGTGGAATGCTACCTAACATATTTATCCATATAATTCTCCTTATTGTGGCATGAATGTTCAGATCTGAAAGATTCAAAACAAAAGTTTAATATTGGCATAAAAAAGATAAAACTTCAAGCATACTAACAAGGCAATTATGTCCTCTCAAAATAACATGGCCAAAGAAAGCTTATGTCTACAAAATCCTATAGTCTGGCTATGCTTCATCTTCATCACACATAATACTCAAATCATGCACAAACCCGATGACAAGCCAAGCAATTGTTTCATACTTTTGATGTTCTCAAACTTTTTCAACTTCCACGCAATACATGAGCGCGTGAGCCATGGACATAGCACTATGGTGGAAGAGAATATGGTGCTTGAGGAGAAAACAAAAGGAGGGAGATAGTCTCACATCAACTAGGCGTATTAATGAGCAATGGAGATGCCCATCAATAGATATCAATGTGAGTGCGTAGGGATTGCCATGCAACAGATGCACTAGAGCTATAAGTTTATGAAAGCTCAAAAACAAACTAAGTGGGTGTGCATCCAACTTGCTTGCTCATGTAGACCTAGGGCATTTGAGGAAGCCCATCGTTGGAATATACAAGCCAAGTTCTATAATAAAAAATTCCCACTAGTCTATCAAAGTGACAAAATTAGAGACTCTCTATCATGAAGTTCATGGTGCTACTTTGAAGCACAAGTGTGGAAAAAGGATAGTAACATTGCCCCTTCTCTCTTTTTCTCTCATTTTTTTATTTTTTTATTTTTTTTCCTTTTCTCTTTTTTTTTCTTGGCTTCTTTGGCCTCTTTTTTTATTTTTCCTCACATCAGAAAATGCTCTAATAATGGTGATAATCACACTTCTATTTACTTACAATTCAAAAAATTACAACTCAATTCTTAGAAAAAAATATGACTCTATGTGAATGCCTCCGACAGTGTACCGGGATGTGTAATGAATCAAGAGTGATATGTATGAAAGAATTATGGAAGGTGGCTTTTCCACAAATACGATGTCAACTACATGATCATGCAAAGCAATATGACAATGATGAAGCGTATCATAACAACGGAATAGTGGAAAGTTGCACTGCAATATATCTCGGAATGGCTATGGAAGTCTCATAATAGGTACATATGGTGGCTGTTTTGAGGAAGGTATATGGTGGGTGTATGGTACCAGCGAAAGTTGTGCGGTACAAGAGAGGCTAGCAATGGTGGAAGGGTGAGGGTGCGTATAATCCATGGCCTCAACATTAGTCATAAACAACTCACATACTTATTGCAAAAATCTATTAGTCATCGAAACGAAATACTACGCGCATTCTCCTAGGGGGATAGATTGGTAGGAAAAGACCATCGCTCGTCCCCGACCGCCACTCATAAGGAAGACAATCAAAAGATATCTCATGCTCCAACTTCGTTACATAAGGATCACCATACGTGCATGCTACGGGAATCACAAACCTCAACACAAGTATTTCTCAAATTCACAATTACTCCACTAGCATGACTCTAATATCACCATCTTCATATCTCAAAACGATCATAAAGAATCAAACTTCTCATAATATTCAATGCACTTTATATGAAAGTTCTTATTACATCCCTCTTGGATGCCCATCATATTAGGACTAAATTTATAACCAAACAAATTAACATGTTGTTCTAAAGGACTCTCAAAATAATATAAGTGAAGCATGAGAGTTCATAAATTTCTATAAAATAAAGCCACTGCTGTGCTCTAAAAAGATATAAGTGAAGCACTAGAGCAAGATTGCCTAGCTCAAAAGATATAAGTGAAGCACATAGAGTATTCTAATAAATCACAATTCATGCGTGTCTTTCCCAAAAGGTGTGTACAACAAGGATGATTGAGGAAAACTAAAAATCAAAGACTCAAATCATACAAGACGCTCCAAGCAAAACACATATCATGTGGTGAATAAAAATATAGCCTCAAGTAAAGTTACCGATAGACGAAGACGAAAGAGGGGATGCCTTCCGGGGCATACCCAAGCTTAGGCTTTTGGTTGTCCTTGAATATTACCTTGGGGTGCCTTGGGAATCCCCAACCTTAGGCTCTTGCCACTCCTTATTCCATAGTTCATCAAATCCTTACCCAAAACTTGAAAACTTCACAACACAAAACTCAACAGAAAATCTTATAAGCTCCGTTGGCATAAGAAAATAAATCACCACTTTAAGTTACTGTTTCAAACTCATTATTTATTTGTATTGGTGTAATATCTACTTTATTCAAACTTTTCCATGGTTCATACCCCCGATACTACCCATAGATTCATCAAAATAAGCAAACAACACATAGAAAACAGAATCTGTCAAAAACAGAATAGTCTGTAGTAATCTGTAACTCTCGAATACTTATGTAACTCCAAAAATTCTGAAAATTAGTAAAACCTGAGCAATTTGTGCACCAATCCATATCAGAAAGAATCAGATCAAAAGCACATTTCAATAAAATTCTGGAAATTATTTACTGGGTGCAAAAGTTTCTGTTTTTCAGCAGGATCAACACAACTATCACTGCAAGCTATCCTAAATGTTTAACTTGGCACAAACAATAATTAAAACATAAAACCACATCTAAATATAGGCTAGATGTATTATTTATTAGTAAACAAGAACAAAAAGTAACAAGCAAAAATAAAATTGGGTTGCCTCCAAACAAGCGCTATCGTTTAACGCCCTTAGCTAGGCATAAAACACGAATAGATCTAGGTATTGTCATCTTTGGCATGCAATCCATAAGTGTCTCTCCTAATAGATTCATATGGAAATTTAATTTTCTTTCTAGGAAAATGTTCCTTGCCCTTCCTTAATGTAAATTGGAATCTAATGTTTTCTTCTTTCATATCAATAATTGCACCAATCGTTCTAAGGAAAGGTCTACCAAGAATAATAGGACATGTAGGATTGCAATCTATATCAAGAACAATGAAATATACGGGCACATAATTCCTATTTTCAACAATAAGAACATCATTAATCCTTCCCATAGGTTTCTTAATAGTGGAATCCGCCAGATGCAAATTTAAAGAACAATCATCAAATTCGCGAAAACCTAACACATCACATAAAGTTTTTGGAATCGTGGAAATGATAGCACCCCAATTACACAAAGCATGACAATCATAATCTTTAATCTTAATCTTAATAGTAGGTTCCCACTCATCATAAAGTTTTCTTGGGATAGAAACTTCCAATTCAAGCTTTTCTTCAAAAGATTGCATCATAGCATCAACGATATGTTTAGTAAAAGCTTTGTTTTGTTTATAAGCATGAGGAGAATTTAACACGGATTGCAAAAAGGAAATGCAACCTATTAAAGAAAAATCATCATAATTAAATTCCTTGAAATCCAAAAGAGTGGGTTCATTGCTACTTAAAGTCTTGACCTCTGTAATCCAACTTTTATCAATTTTTGCATCTATATGTAAAAACTCCGAATCATTTGGACGCCTTTTAACTAAAGTTGAGTCATATCCAGTCCCATATTTATCAAGATTTATATTGGAAAACAAATATTTTATAGGAGTCACATCAATCACTTTTAGATCTTCATCATTATTCTCATGAAAACTAGAAGAACATGTTTTTATAAACCGATCCTTTTTAGCACGCATCTTAGCGGTTCTTTCTTTGCACTCACCAATGGAAATTCTCATGGCTTTGAGATACTCATTGATATCATGCTTAGGTGGAATAGATCAAAGTTTCAAAGAATCAACATCAAGAGAAATTCTATCCATGTTCCTAATCAAATCATCGATCTTGAATTTTTCTTCAATCAAAGCATTAAAATTCTTTTGTGAACTCATAAATTCTTTAACACTATTCTCAAAATTAGAGGGCATCTTATTAAAATTTACATAAGAATTGTTGTAGGAATTACAATAATTATTAGAGGAATTACTAGGAAACGACCTAGGATTAAAATTACCTCTATACGCGTTATTACCAAAATTGTTCCTACCAACGAAATTCACATCCATAGATACATTATTATTCTCAATCAAAGTGGTAAAAAGTATATCATTGGGATCAAAAGAAGCACCCTTATTAGGAAATAATTTCATAAGTTCATCCATCTTTCCACTCAAAACATTAATCTCCTCAATTGCATGCACTTTTTTACTAGTGGTTCTTTCAGTATGCCATTGAGAATAATTAGCCATGATATTATCTAGGAGTTTAGTAGCCTCTCCTAACGTAATTTCCATAAAAGTGCCTCCCACAGCCAAATTTAAAAGATTTCTAGAAGCATAATTCAATCCGACATAAAATTTTTGTATAATCATCCACAAATTCAAACCATGTGTAGGGCAATTTTGTATCATTAGTTTCATCCTCTCCCAAGATTGTGCAACATGCTCATGATCAAGTTGCTTAAAATCCATAATATCGTTCCTAAGTGAGATGATCTTAGTTGGAGGAAAATACTCAGAGATGAAAGCATCTTTACACTTGTTCCATGAATCAATACTATTTTTAGGCAAAGATGAAAACCAAGTTTTAGCATGATCTCTAAGCAAAAATGGAAATAGCTTCAATTTAACAATATCATTATCCACATCTTTCTTATTTTGCATATCTCACAAATCAACAAAATTGTTTAGATGGGATGCGGCATCTTCACTGAAATTATCATCTTTCATAACAAGATTCAGCAAAGCGGCATTAATTTCACAAGATTCAGGATTAGTAGTGGGAGCAATCGGAGTACTAATAAAATCATTGTTGTTGATGTTGGAAAACTCACACAATTTAGTATTATCTTGAGCCATCGTGACAAAGCAAGCAATCCAACACACGCGCACAGAAAAGGCAAGTGAAGAAGACGAACAGAAGAGGGGCGAAGAAAAATGGAAAATCTTTTCGAAAATCATTTTAGAGGTGGGGGAGAGGAAAAGGAAAGGCGAATGGCGAATAATGTAATGCAAGAGATGAGAGTTTATGATGGGTACTTGGTATGTCTTGACTTGGCATAGATCTCCTCGGCAACAGCGCCAGAAATTCTTCCTGCTACTTCTTGAGCTTGCGTTGGTTTTTCCCTTGAAGAAGAAAGGGTGATGCAGCAAAGTAGAGTAAGTATTTCCCTCAGTTTGAGAACCAAGGTATCAACCTAGTATGAGACAACGCACAAGTCATCGAATACGTGGACAAACAATCAACAAACTTGCACCAAACGCGATAAAGGTGTTGTCAATCCCTTCACGGTTACTTGCAGAAGTGAGATCTGATAGAGATAGATAAATGGTAAATAAATATTTTTGGTTTATAGACCGGAAAGTAAAAGATTGCAAAATAGTAGATCGGAAACTAGTATGGTGGAAAAGAGACTTAATATGATGGAAAAGAGACATAATATGATGGAAAAGAGACCCGGGGGCCATAGGTTTCACTAGTGGCTTCTCTCAAGATAACAAATAATATGGTGGGTGAACAAATTACTGTCGAGCAATTGATAGAAGAGCGCATAATTATGACGATATCTAAGGCAATTATCATGAACATAGGCATCACGTCCATGTCAAGTAGACCGAAACAATTCTGCATCTACTACTATTACTCCACACATCGACCGACTCCTGCCTGCATCTAGAGTATTAAGTACATAAAGAACAGAGTAATGCATTAAGTAAGATGACATGATGTAGAGGAATTAACTCAAGCAATATGATGAAAACCCCATCTTTTTATCCTTGATGGCAAAAATACAATACGTGCCTTGCTGCCCCTACTGTCACTGGGAAAGGACATCGCAAGCACTACAAAAAAAAGACACATCTGTTACATTTTGGGCCAAATGCTTTTTTTTCTGTCATACTTATGACACTTCTATGATGATAATTGTGACAAAACCCGGTATCATCATATATGTGGTGGGTCCTACTTCTATGACAAAAAATCATGGTAGAAAATGGGCTTTTCATCCTGGGCGGGCCGTAGACACAGCTGCATGACATTCTTTGGGCCGTCCATGACGGAAAAAACCATGGTAGAAGCGAGGGCGAGGAAAATTTCGGGGGGTTCCCAGTTACAGTGGGTGGTCGAGGGCCGAGCGATGCGCGTTTCTCTCATACACATACGCATGTGTGTGTGAGGCATTGGGCTTTAACTGAATCCGAGTGAGGCGTTGGGCTCTAACTAAACCGAGCGATTGCACTAGCTACGTTGCTGAACCCGAGTGATTCCTTTGCTACTGCTACTAACTGAAGCCGATCGAACCCTGCTGCCTCCTTCCCTTGATGAACAGTGAGTGTTGCTGGGGGTGTTTGAATGAACAGTTCCTGGTGGGGGTGGATGAACAGGACCTCATGGTTGCCTCTGGATGAATAGTACCCCGATCGATCGAGTCGGTTGGAGCTGGATGAACAGGACCCCGTGGAGGGCTGGATGAATAGGACGACCCCGTGGAGGGCTGGTTGAACAGTAGCCGGTGGAGGGCTGGATGAACAGTAGCCCGTGGAGGGGTGGTTGAACAGGAGCCCGTGGAGAGGGCTGGTTGAACAGTAGCCGGTGGAGTAGCGCACGATGGAGGCTGGATGAACAGGAGCCCGTGGATGAACAGTCGCACGTGGAGGCTGGAGGAGGTCGATGATGGATGAACAGTAGCCCGTGGACGCTGGAGGAGGTCGACGGTGGAGATGAGAAGTATCAGGTGGAGTCCTGTTTTGCGGTACGCCACACCCCTCCCGATGAACAGGACCCCCGTTTTGACCATAGCGCTCCAACACAAGTCTGTTTCCTCCATTTTGCGGTATGCCACACCCCTCCTGATCAACAGGACCCCGTATCGACCGTAGGAGGTCCAACAGAAGTCCGTTTCCTCCATTTTGCGGTACGCCAGACCCCTCCCGATGAACATGATCCCGTTTCGAACGTGGCTGGTCGAACACAAGGCCGTTTCCTCCGTTCCGTGGTACGCCAAGCCTCATTTCCATTGACTGTTCCGTCCAAGCCAGTTGGCTCCCATGCGTTCCGTTGCCTCCTGATGAACACGACGCATTCTGTTACCTCCCCATGAACACAACGACGATGGAGTATCTCCGTTCTAACCCAGCCATGTACACGAGCCCTGGCTGTACGTATGCGCGAGTAGGCGTTCGAGACCCCGCCCATATGTACGTACGTGGCCGTATTTTCTTTCTTGCACAATAGACACTGTACGTACGTGTACAGTGCTACGTGCGCGCCTCTACTATGACACGTGCGTGGCTCTACATCAACCAGTATGTATGTATACATTCACGACCAGAATGAAAACACTACGTACGCTTCGACCAGGTGGGTCCAGACTGTCAGGCACTTCCTTGCGTGCAAAGACGTAGCTCGTCGATCCCAGCAGTCAGGGGGCGAATCGTGTTTTTTTTGCGGACGCACTTCCTTGCGTGTGAGGATGTAGATGGTGGGTCCCAGCAGTCAGGGGGAAACATTTTTTTCGCGAAATATGGTGGCCCGTCCGGTGGGTCCCTGTTGTTAGGTGGATGAATAATTATTTTGCGCGTAATAAGGTGTGACGCCCCCGATTCAATCGTACACTAATCATGCACGCAAATGTGTACGATCAAGATCAGGGACTCACGGGAAGATATCACAACACAACTCTACAAATAAAATAAGTCATACAAGCATCATCATACAAGCCAGGGGCCTCGAGGGCTCGAATACAAGTGCTCGATCATAGACGAGTCAGCGGAAGCAACAATATCTGAGTACAGACATAAGTTAAACAAGTTGCCATAAGATGGCTAGCACAAACTGGGATACAGATCGAAAGAGGCGCAGGCCTCCTGCCTGGGATCCTCCTAACTACTCCAGGTCGTCGGCGGCGGGCTGCACGTAGTAGGGGCACCTCCGGTGTAGTAGGGGTCATCGTCGACGGTGGCGCCTGGCTCCTGAACTCCAGCATCTGGTTGCGACAACCAGAAAGAAAGGGAAAGGGGAAAAAGGGGGGAGAAAGCAACCGTGAGTACTCATCCAAAGTACTCGCAAGCAAGGAACTACACTACATATGCATGGGTATATGTGTAAAGGGCCATATCAGTGGACTGAACTGCAGAATGCCAGAATAAGAGGGGGATAGCTAGTCTTATCGAAGACTACGCTTCTGGTCACCTTCGTCTTGCAGCATGTAGACGAGAGTAGACTGAAGTCCTCCAAATAGCATCTCCAAGTAGCATCTCCAAGTAGCATCGCATAGCATAAACCTA
>NC_041381.1:419112049-419116311 GCF_002162155.2 Triticum dicoccoides
TTATGTCGACATAATGTCGGTACCAGGGGCGAGGGACGAAGAGAACCATTTTCCTGCTCGTTGAACGAGGCGGACCAATAGGCAGAGTTCTCGTCCATCGGTGGTGACCGGAATGCTATCGACAATTTCAACAGGGCCTTACTGACAGAGTTGTACACCGAGGTGTTTACATAAGCAGGAGAATAATACTGCTTAGATTATATTGACCTCAAGAAAGGTTAAACCAACCAATGGAAAGGAAAATAAGATTATCAGATTAAACAAAACAATGAAAAGGAAAATGTGTTTTAAACACATATATTAGGGGGTATATCCTCCCCAATGACAAGCAGAGCATGATATCATGTCAGGATATAATTTTAGAAAACCCCTTAGGTAAGGGGAGAGAAATTTCAAGACATTACCCATACAACGGTGTTAGGATAATTTGAGTAAGAAAATTTAGCATTGTGCTTCAAGTGTTCTTATTGATGATAGGAGTACCAGATACATGCTTCGTAATAGCATTGACATGGTCTTTAAGCAAAGTTCGGACTTTAGACACACAAGGCATCCATCATGAACAACTCATAGAATAAGTCCTATGATATCCTCATGAGAGAATGGTTAACCTTTGCAAAAAGAAATTATAGTAGTAGGTCCTCCGGCCAGGTGTGCTGGACATGCCATCACCTTACCGGGTCATAAAAGACCAATGTTATAACTCTTGGAAATGTCCCAGCCATCATATCTGACTGAGGTTCAGATCCGATTGGTGTCAGGATACCTCTGACTTGGGAGGCCAGAGAAGAAAAGGTGCAACACAAATGACGAGATGACATTGTAAGATTCTCGGGAAATTTACTACGGAAGCGAGTTCCGAAACAAAATCTCATCATTAAATCAAGGAGAGGAAGAGGAGGTAGATGATGAACTCAGCGACAATTCACCGAGATTTTCAAAAGATGGATTTCCACAATTATGTGTACAAGGAGATATCAATTGTTAGATCAAATGATATAATGATGTATGTCCCAGAAAAACATACACAATTAAACATTGGTTGAAAGGTGCACCCGAAATATGGGTTGGGTTGCACGACCAATGTCAGAATGGTGATTCAATAGTCAATAGCCTAAGAATGAACTTTCGACCATTAACTTCAAAAAAAAATAGGGTTGCTAGAAGGAAGAATCCCAAACAACATCGTTCACTTGTTGGAATTAACACGGGGACCAAGAAATGAACGAAGATGGCAAGAAGCATTTTGATATCAAGAATTCTTAAGAGGTGGTGAAATTCCCACCACATTCTTGACAAAAAGAGATGGTAATACTTCCGAGGTAAGGAAGATCAACTGCTGGGTAGCAAGGAACTCAAGGTATAACACCAAGCATGAACAAGCTTGTGTTGGTGGGAAGGCAATAAAGTGGTCGACGATAATACAATTCATCGAGGGCAAGGATGTTATTTCTCATCATGAATTCAATTGATATCCTGGATGAGCTCAGAACATTGATGATCACGACACCTTTGTCGCGAGAGTTCATGAAGATGTAATCGATCGGTAACGACATCAAGTCAAGTAATGATGAAGTGAAAGGTTATTGGAACCAAGGGTACGACACAAACTCGAAACCAAGCTTGTTGTTCAAGGCGAAATGATATGACGATGAGGATCGACATAAGGTTAGTTCATCGTCGAAAATTGGTGCTCCGAGAATAAGGACCAGGTAGCACAGTTAGAATCGTCACGACAATGATATAGACAAACAGGCTAGGAATGGCGTGATCGGGTACAAACTCGTACTTATAGAAGCTTACTGAAGAGTTGTTGAACCGAAGAGCGGACTCGGTTCAGTTATCGGTGTCTTTGAGTGTTCAATAACTCAGAGCCCGCGAAAAATTGGAATCAGTGGGAAGGTAGCACTTGATGAAGAACTCATAAGGAGTTATGCAGTTCCATGATAATCTCGAGATACCAGGGGGGTAATACTCGACACAAGATCAAAGTAAAGGTGGGACTGGTGTATTGATCCATAGAAGACAATTGTTTTAACTTGTCCGAGAAATGAGATCAAAGAAGAACAATCATGGTCGGAACCACGGTTGCAAAAGGCCAGATCCTAGATATAAGATGAACTTATACCAAAGGAATAATTTATTTAAGAGAAGCTTTAATGATAAGATCTACATCGTGTCCATGGGCATGAACACAAGTTCAAGGTCGACTCCCACTTCTCCAATGCATAACCTTTCATTCACTTCTCACGTTCGATGAAGATGCAGTGTTGAAATTTTATCTGGTGAAGCACCAGAAGAGTATGACTCGTGAAAACTTTCGGGTTCACACGGTTTAGAGAAGGCATATGTTCAACCCACAGGGGCTTCTTAGAAACGTATACCACAAGTTTCAAGAGTAAATAACACAAGCTCGAAAGCAGAGCATGGTTGACAAAGCAGGGGATACAATTTACCAAAGGCGGTATACATCCTAGGAAAGGCTCAAGGTTATTGAATAAGAAGGACATTGTCGGATAAAATCGAACAAAGGATCTGGGGTGAGTATCGGCACACAACCAGAGGAAGAAGAATGCACGGGCATCATATTATAGAACATCGGAATAATTCGATGCTTAGATAATAAAGGAATTTCGATTTCCAAAACAAAGGATCAGAAGCAGTCGCTCTGATCAAGGATGGATAAGTTGGATATACCAGAGGCACAATTGACGACAAATAGTTTGGTCGAGAACCAGCTCATGTTCAAAAATGATGTCTGAGCCGGAAGGATAATTTAGAAGGGTTGATAGATGATTGTGTGCATTCGCACACATGCTGAATCAATAGGATCAAAATGACGATGCCTAAGGATACTAACGAATACTGCCAGACATATGGAAAGCATCCATAATGCAAGCAGACAAGTATTGCAGAGCAATAAGCTATTAAGGATTTTTGGAGGATCAATTAGTATTTCGAAGACCATTGTGAAACACATGAACAACTTGGGGATGAGCGGATACTCGATAAGTGCGAGAATTATCCATAGGGGTATTCAGGTGACAAAGAACAGCAAGGCGATAAGCTCAAAGGATTATCGAAACAACGACGAGTGTTTCGAGGTATCTGGTAATAACAAGACCAACTGGGGATGAATGTAAGAATAACAACTGCAAGTGGTTATCCATAAGGGTTGACGGTGGAAGGGGAATTGCAAATGCGATGAACATAAGTTCTCGGGTTAACAGCGGAGAGTATCTTCACGGTCTTCTGGTGCAGCAGACGATCATCAGTAACAAGGGGCTCTCCGGGTGAAAGTGATAACGAGATCCTATTGTTAGATTTAGTAAACTTCATTTAACCCGAATAGAGGAGAGATCAGAGTCCCAGAGTAAAGATCGAGGAGTAAAAGATCCTAGTACCACCCGATGGCGACGTGGGCCCGTAAGGCACACAACCAAGTTAGTAAAAGCTTTTGTAATGTCTAGACTCGACTTCGGCCAAGGAGTGTGGAAGGGGGATTCCTACAGGCAGTCGGCTCTGATACCAACTTGTGACGCCCCCGATTCAATCGTACACTAATCATGCACGCAAATGTGTACGATCAAGATCAGGGACTCACGGGAAGATATCACAACACAACTCTACAAATAAAATAAGTCATACAAGCATCATCATACAAGCCAGGGGCCTCGAGGGCTCGAATACAAGTGCTCGATCATAGACGAGCCAGCGGAAGCAACAATATCTGAGTACAGACATAAGTTAAACAAGTTGCCATAAGATGGCTAGCACAAACTGGGATACAGATCGAAAGAGCCGTAGGCCTCCTGCCTGGGATCCTCCTAACTACTCCAGGTCGTCGTCGGCGGGCTGCACGTAGTAGGGGCACCTCCGGTGTAGTAGGGGTCATCGTCGACGGTGGCGCCTGGCTCCTGAACTCCAGCATCTGGTTGCGACAACCAGAAAGAAAGGGAAAGGGGAAAAAGGGGGGAGAAAGCAACCGTGAGTACTCATCCAAAGTACTCGCAAGCAAGGAACTACACTACATATGCATGGGTATATGTGTAAAGGGCCATATCAGTGGACTGAACTGCAGAATGCCAGAATAAGAGGGGGATAGCTAGTCTTATCGAAGACTACGCTTCTGGTCACCTTCGTCTTGCAGCATGTAGACGAGAGTAGACTGAAGTCCTCCAAATAGCATCTCCAAGTAGCATCTCCAAGTAGCATCGCATAGCATAAACCTACCCGGCGATCCCCTCCTCATATCCCTGAGG
>NC_041381.1:419118941-419137057 GCF_002162155.2 Triticum dicoccoides
CTTTTCTTTCTATTTATTTTCTTTTTGTTTTTATTTTACTTTCTTTTAAGTTTACTTTTTACTTAATATTAAAATGATCCCTAAATTAGTAATACCATGAAACCACTGCCACAAAAGGTTTTATCCCAAAACAATTTAGTTTAGTATTTTATTTATTTATAAAAGCATTTAAATATCGGTTTTGCTACTGTTTTATTCATTTTAGAATAATTACACATTTTATAAGAGTGTGGTTCCTCCACCATAATTACCTATGTATTATTTGGTTCACTCCGAACATTTAAATTTTAATATTTGAAAACTTTTATTGTTTGCCTATATTTTAAATTTGAATTTGAATCGGTTTCGAACTAACTCGAGATTAGCAACTATAATTGAGGTGACGTGGCATCATTAGCAGAGGAGCACTGTAGCTTAATTACCCGGGCGTCACATAAGGAGGCACTTCCTTGCGGCTGTCGTGGACCCAGCTGTCAACCTCTCCATGTACAGTACTCTTCCGATGGAAGTAGGTCGTTGACCACATTGATCACGCCGCGCCGAGAGCTCCACGGCGGTGGACGACGGTGAGGCCTATGAAGGGGACGACGCGGAGCCGAGGAAGACGCGGAAGTGGATGCCCATGCAGAGATGAGTACAAGGGTTCATTGGTTCAGCTGCGGTGTGAGGCTGTCGTCGCCATAGAATAATAGGGGGTGTGGGTGAGTGGAGGGATGGCCTGACCAGTAGTGGGAGTAGTAGGGGCGGTGAGGCCTCCACGGGAACACAGCCGGCCACGGGAGGCAGGAGCAGGCTGCACGACTGGCGCTGCTTTGGGTGACTGGAGCAAGAAGACCAGAGGTTGAAGAAGCACTACGGCCGTTGGATGGACATTGTACGGTCACTTGAGCTAGAATCATGCATATTGACTAAGTTGACAAAGCCCTCCGTCCCCGTCAACTTAGTAGGCCCACAAGCCAGCCTCCCATTGTACTGGGTCCTAGCTAGTAGGGGGAGTATTCATTTTTTTGTGCGTAATAAGGAGGCACTTCCTTTTGTGCGAATATATAGCTGGTGGGTCTGAGCTGTCAGCGGCGGTAACGTTTTTTCGCAAAATACATAGGCCCTTTCGGTGGGTCCCAGATGTCAGGTGGAGGAATCATTATTTTGCGCATAATTAGGAGGTATTTCCTTACGTGCGGCCGTGGACCCAGCTGTCAGCCTCTCCATGCACAGTCTACTTCTGATGGTGTCATTCATTGACCATGTGGACCACTCCGCGCCGAGCGCATCCAAGGTGGTGGACGACGGCGAGGCGCCGAACAGCAACGAGCCGGAGATGGGAAGACCCGGGAGTAGAGTCGCAGACGGAGAGGTGTATGAGGGTTAACTGGTTCTGGTGCGGTGTGGTTCAGTAGTCGGTGGAGAAGAATAGGAGGTGTGGAGGGGTGGAGGGATGTGATACGTCTCCAACGTATCTACTTTTCCAAACACTTTTGCCCTTGTTTTGGACTCTAACTTGCATGATTTGAATGAAACTAACCCGGACTGACGCTGTTTTCAGCAGAACTGCCATGATGTTATTTTATGTGTAGAAAATAAAAGTTCTTGGAATATCCTGAAAGTCCACAGAGGCACTTTTTGGAATTAATAAGAATTTCCGGGCGAAAGAAATACACCAGGGGGCCTAGGGCCTATCCATGAGACAGGGGGGTGCCCCCCCTGTAGGGCGTGCCCCCCTATCTCGTGGGCCCCCTGGACCTCCACTGACCTCTACTCCAACTCTATATCTTTCGTCTGGCGGAGAAAAAAATTAGGGAGAAAGTTTCATCGCGTTTTACGACACGGAGCCGCCGCCAAGCCCTAATCTCTCTCAAGAGGCCTGATCTAGAGTCCGTTCAGGGCTCCGGAGAGGGGGATTCATCATCATCGTCATCATCACCCATCCTCCATCACCAATTTCATGATGCTCACCGCCGTGCGTGAGTAATTCCATCATAGGCTTGCTAGACGGGGATGGGTTGGATGAGATTTATCATGTAATCAAGTTAGTTTTGTTAGGGTTTGATCCCTAGTATCCACTATGTTCTGAGATTGATGTTGCTATGACTTTGCTATGCTTAATGCTTGTCACTAGGGCCCGAGTGCCATGATTTCAGGTCTGAACCTATTATGTTTTCATGAATATATGTGTGTTCTTGATCCTATCTTGCAAGTCTATAGTCACCTATTATGTGTGATGATCCGACAACCCCGAAGTGACAATAATCGGGATACTTCTCGGTGATGACCGTAGTTTGAGGAGTTCATGTATTCACTATGTGTTAATGCTTTGGTCCGGTTCTCTATTAAAAGGAGGCCTTAATATCCCTTAGTTTCCGCTAGGACCCCGCTGCCACGGGAGGGTAGGATAAAAGATGTCATGCAAGTTCTTTTCCATAAGCACGTATGACTATTTACGAAATACATGCCTACATTACATTGATGAATTGGAGCTTGTTCTGTGTCACCCTATGTTATAGCTATTACATGAGGAATCGCATCCGGCATAATTATCCATCACTGATCCATTGCCTACGAGATTTTCACATATTGTTCTTCGCTTATTTACTTTTCCGTTGCTACTGTTACAATCACTACAAAACACCAAAAATATTGCTATTACTATCTTTACCTTTTACCACTGTTACCATTACTATCATACTACTTTGCTACTAAATACCTTGCTGCAGATGCTAAGTTATCCAGGTGTGGTTGAATTGACAACTCAACTGCTAATGCTCAAGAATATTCTTTGGCTCCCCTTGTGTCGAATCAATAAATTTGGGTTGAATACTTTACCCTCGAAAGTTGTTGCGATCCCCTACACTTGTGGGTTGTCAAGACTAATTTCTGGTGTCGTTGCCGGGAGCATAGCTCTATTCTCTGAGTCACTTGGGATTTATACCTATTGATCACTATGAAGAACTGGAAAGACGCTAAAACCAAGATTTTGCCCTCAACTATGAGGGGAGGTAAGGAACTGCCATCTAGCTCTACACTAGATTCTCCTTCCATTATTAGTAGGCTTGCGACACCTAAACCTGCTACTGTTATGAATTCTGATATGTCGCATGTTATTGATGATGCCACTTCTGCTATGCATGACGAAACTACTTCTGTGCGGTGATACTACTTTGCCATTAGGTGAATTTCTTGATGAACAACTTGCTAGAGTTAGGGGGAATGAAAATATTGAAGATGCTATTATTGATGATAGTGATGATGAAGGTTCTCCCAATGATTATGTATTGCCTGTTGTTCCTAAGGGTTATGTTATGAATGAAGAAGCTGCTAGGGAAATCTTTGCTTGCAATGATAGAAATGATCTTAAGAAATTATTAGCTAAATGGAAGCAGTAGTCTCTTAATGCTAGAATGAAACCTGACCCTGCTTTTTCTACTTCACCTATCTGTGTTACTGATAAGGATTATGAATTCTCTGTTGATCCTGAGATTATTACTTTATTTGAATCTGATCCTTTTTATGGCCTTGAATCTGAAACTGTTGTGTCACATCTTACCAAGTTGAATAATATAGCTACCCTGTTTACTCATGATGAGAAGTCTCGCTATTTTTATATCCTTAAGATATTTACGTTCTCATTAAAGGGTGATGCTAAGACTTGGTATAATTCTCTTGCTCCTGGTTGTGTGCGTAGTCCCTAGGATATGATTTATTACTTGTCTGCTAAATATTTCCCTGCTCATAAGAAACAAGCTGCCTTGCAGGAAATATATAATTTTGTGCAAATCAAAGAAGAGAGTCTCCCACAAGCTTGGGGGGGGGGTGCTTCTCCGGTTACTTAATGCTTTTCCTGATCATCCTCTCAAGAAAAATGAAATGCTTGCTATCTTTTATAATGGACTAACCGATGCTTCCAAGGACTTCTTGGATAGTTGCGCTGGTTGTGTTTTCAGGGAAAGAACAGTCGACGAAGCTGAATTACTATTGAATATTATGTTGACTAATGAAAATAATTGGACTCTTCCTGAGCCAATTCCTGAGGAAGTTCCTGAACCAATTGAGCCAACTCCCGAGCCTATTCCTAAACCCTCTCCAAAGAAGAGAGGTGTTTTATTTCCCAGTCCTGAAGATATGCAAGACGAAAAGAAATCAATGAAAGAAAAAGGTATTAAAGCTGAAGATGTTAAGAATTTACCTCCTATTGAATAAATACATGGTTTTAATATACCGCATGTTGAAGAACCCCATTTTCTTGATAACCCGTCACAGGTAATAAAGGTGAATTCTCTCTATAGATATGATAAAGATGAAATCCCATCTACTAAATTTCATAGCCATGCTTAGATGAATTTGATGATTTCATGAATAGATAAGCAAATTTCAATGATTATGTTGGTAGACAATTTAAGAATAATGCTTATACGATAGTACGCTTTAATGATTCTGTAGCTAGAGTTAAAGGTGAACTTAAACTCACTAGTAAACATGCTTCCATGATTGCTACTCAAGCTGAACAAGTACTTAAGGCTCAAAATGAATTGCTTGCTGAATTAAATAATAAAAATGACTTTGCTGTTAGAGTGGCTACTAGAACTGGTAGAATGACTCAGGAACCTTTGTATCCTAAAGTCCACCCTAAAAGAATTGAACAAGATTCTCAGAATAATAATCTAGATGCTCCTAGTTCTTCTAAGAAGAAGAAAAAGAAGAATGATAGGACTTTGCAAACTTCTAGTGAACCTAATGTAGAAACACCTGAGAATCCTAATAATACTTCTATCTCTGATGCTGAAACACAATCCAAAGATGAACATGAACCTGATGATAATGCTAATAATGATGTTCATGTAGATGCTCAACCTAGTAATAACAATGATATAGAGATTGAACCTGCTGTTGATCTTGATAACCCACAATCAAAGAATCAACGTTATGATAAGAGATATTTTGTTGCTAGGAAGCATGGTAAAGAAAGAGAACCATGGGTTCAGAAACCCATGCCCTTTCCTCCTAAACCATCCAAGTCAAAGGATGATGAGGACTTTGAGCGTTTTGCTGAAATGATTAGACCTATTTTCTTACGCATGTGCTTAACTGATATGCTTAAAACAAACCCTTATGCTAAATATATGAAAGATATCATCACTAATAAGAGGAAAATACCTGAAACTAAGATTTCCACCATGCTTGCCAACTATACCTTTAAGGGTGGAATACCTAAGAAACTTGGTGATCCCGGAGTACCCACTATACCTTGCTCTATTAAAAGAAATTATGTTAAAACTGCTTTATGTGATCTTGGGGCTGGTGTTAGTGTTATGCCTCTTTCCTTGTACCGTAGACTTGAATTAAGTAAGTTGACACCTACTGAAATATCTTTGCAAATGGCTGACAAATCAACTGCTATACCTGTCGGCATTTGTGAGGACGTGCCTGTTTTTGTTGCGAATGTTACTATCTTAACAGACTTTGTTATTCTTGATATTCCCGAGGACGATAGTATGTCTATTATTCTTGGTAGACCCTTTTTAAATACTACAGGATCTGTTATTGATTGCAACAAAGGCAATGTCACCTTTCATGTTAATGGTAATGAGCATACGATACACTTTCCGAGGAAGCAAATCCAAGTTCATAGAATAAATACTATTGAGAAAGTTCCAACTAATATTTTTGGAGGTTTTGAATTTCCTCTCCCTACTTTCAAGAAAAAGTATGATATTCTTACTGTTGGGGATTTTCATATCCCCGTTGACGTAACTTAGTGTTATTCGAAATTTCTCCGGTTCCGTGCTATTCGGAATGAGTTTGTTAACAAGACTTGATCAACCTTGTTAGTGGGTTCATTTTGATGATCACGAGATGGATGAAACTAGAAGGCACAGCCTTTTCTACCCTCTTTTTACTTTTTGTTATTTAGATTAAATAAAGCAAAAATAGTATTACCGTCTGTTTTCTGAATTATCCGTGTATTAAAAAATAGTCTGAAAATAAAAGTACTCCAAATGCCCTGCAAATTTAGTATTATTTTTTCTGGAATATTTGATGATTTTAGGCACTGAAATTACTACAGGAGGGGCAAGCACCAGGCCACGAGAGAGGAAGGCGCGCCCCCCTGTCTTGTGGGCCCCTGGTGGCTCCCCTCCACTTATGACAGCACCCACACACTTCATCTTCTACCCAAAAAAATCCCCATCCAGCTCAAGCCCGAGTTCTAGCCCGTTTTGCTGTGATTTTTGATCTCTTAGCTCAAAGCTCCATTCACAAAACTGCTTTGGGAGATTGTTGCTTGGTATGTGACTCCTCCATTGGTCCAATTAGTTTTTGTTCTAGTGCTTTATTCATTACAAATCCTTGCTGCCTTGGTGACCCTGTTCTTGAGCTTGCATGTTAAATTTATGAGGTCCCAAGCATTTCCAATGCATGATATAGGCTCTAGGCACTTGTAGGAGTAGTTGCTATCAATCTTGTTAAGTTTTATGCACTTTTATTTTGAATTTACTAAAAATTTCAGAAATTTTCAGAAAAAGAAATATGCTTAGGAGAATGTACCAAGGTGGTTCCTCGGTGAAGAAAGGGCCCAGGATTGCTATACATGAGCAAGATGTTGCATTGCCGAGGGACGCGAATGTACGAGCTTGTGAGAGGCCATCCGATGATTTTATGGTCAGAGCAGGCTTTAAGGAGGAATTTCACGCGTATGTGCGTAATGCTGAGCTGGAGGACTTCTTACAAGATAAGTGTCCTCAGTACTATCAATTGACTGATTCCTTTGTGCGGAGGTTTAAATATAAATGTACGCGTAATTCTCCTAGTGTCCTATTTGATATTTATGATACATCTTACACTATGGACTTAGAGGATTTTACAACTACTTGCAAACTCCCGCAGTGGGGTAATATTAATGATCCCCACGAATCTGAATTTAGAGATTTTCTTGCTAGTATTACTGTGGGAGAATCTAGGGACATAGCACAAGCTACCATAGGGAGCATTCATTTTCCTGCTATACATTATTTTGCTCGCTTTATTGGTAGATGTATTAACTGTAAGGATGAAGCATGTCACATGTGTGTAGCTGATCTGAGTATCCTCAAGAGTGCTGTGTTAGTTTTAAAGGTTATAACTTGGGGGCAATAGTTGCACGTAGGTTGCAGAATAATAGTAGAAAGGGAAATTTATTTGGAGGAATTTATGCAACCCGTGTGGCTAATTTTCTTGGTATAGCCCCGCGAGAGGGAGATATGATAATACCTCCTATTTATTTGGATAAAGAAGCTATTTTAGTTATCATTTTCTTGAGAGGAATGAACAATTCCTCCATTATCGACTAATCTATGACAGACGCAACGTCGTCCCTGTTACTCTTCCCGCTCCCTACCTTTTTGATCATCAGGAAAAAGGAAGATATGCTGTCACCAGGGAGGAAGCAGCTGAATACGAGAGGGGAGTGGAGGCAGCTCGCCAACACGCTGCAGCTCAGGAGGCGGTTGCCGCTGCATCTCAGTACAACCCCGGTTTCACTTATGGATATCAGCCAGGCGATCCTTGGTATTAGACCAACTTAGGCCAAAAGCCTAAGCTTGGGGGAGTACGTATTTCTCACCGACTTTACATTCATGTTCACACACTAGTCATCGGTGCTCATACTCTTTCATTGTATTATCCATGCTAGTTTAAATTCCTTTTTCTAGCTTTCTTTCTGTTTGTTTGATAAACCTTGAGAAAAAACCAAAAATATTAGTTAGTTTAATTTCCATGCTTGTAGTAGAAATTAAAATGAAAATCCAAAAAGATTTCTAGTTCTTCTTCTTACTTGTTGGGAGCTTTCCCGTGTAAATAGTTTTATTTTCTTTTCTTTCCTTTGGGGTTCGAGAAGACCATATTGAAAATTCTTACTGGTTCTCATATGCATGATTGTTTATTTAACTTAGAGCCCGTATTACCTGTCTTCTCTTTTGAGTTGAATGCTTGCAGATTCCAGCTTAGTCCAATGCACGTGCACTCTTATTATTATACACATCGTTCGGTCGTGCAAGTGAAAGGCAATAATGATGACATATGATGGACTTATTGGGATGAGAGAAGCTGGTATGAACTCGACCTCTCTTGTTTTTCTAAATATGATGAGTTCATCGTTCCTGAGTCAGCTTATTATGAAGTAAACATATTTGCAATGACATTTAGAGATTATAGTTGCTTGTGCCATGCTTGATTAGCTTTGAGTTATAATGGTTTACCTTGTGTGCCAACATGCTATTAGAATGATTATGATGTGGTATGATGGGATGGTATCCTCCTTTGAATGAATTGAGTGACTCGACTTGGCACATGTTCACGCATGTAGTTGAAATAAAATCAACAGAGCCTTCACGATATTTATGTTCATGGTGGATTATATCCTATTCATGTTTGTACTCGGTGTGAATTAGTTTTAATGCATGTTTGTGACTGTTGTCGCTCTCTCAGTTGGCCGCTTCCCAGTCTTTTGCTAGCCTTCACCTGTACTAAGCGGGAATATTGCTTGTGCATCCAAACTCCTTAAACCCCAAAGTTGTTCCATATGAGTCCACTATACCTTCCTATATGCGGTATTTACCTGCCGTTCCAAGTAAATTTGTATGTGCCAAACTCTAAACCTTCAAATGAAATTCTGTTTTGTATGCTCGAGCAGCTCATGTTACAAGCTAGGTGGGTTATTCTCAGAGGAGTGGACTCTGCTCCTCATTCACAAGAAAGGACCGGTAACCGGGATGCCCAGTCCCATGATCCAAAAAGATCAAAGCAAATCAAAATAATTAAACAAAACTCCCCCAGGGCTGTTGTTTGTTGGACACACTCGTTGTTTTGAGCAAGCCATGGATTGATGCTTTTTGGTGGTTGGGGGAGTATAAACTTTTACCATTCTGCGTGGGAACTGCCTATAATGCATGTAGTATGGAAGATACAACCATCTCAGAGTTGTTGCGTTGACAGTAAAAGTATGTCACTCAAAATGTTATTCAATCTGTATTTTAAAATCGAGCTCTGGCACCTCTACAAATCCCTGCTTCCCTCTGCGAAGGGCCTATCTATTTATTTTTATGTTGAGTCATCACCTTATTAAAAAGCACCCGCTGGAGAGCACAATGTTATTTGCGTGTATTACTATTGGTTTATATTGGGTATGACTTGATTGGATCTCTTTTACCATGAATTACAATGTTTAGTCAGTCCTTGATCTTTAAAGGTGCTCTGCATTTATGTTTTGCGGTCTCAGAAAGGGCTAGCGAGATACCATTTTGTTATATCATGTTATGATTGTTTTGAGAAAGTGTTGTCATCCGAGTTTTATTATTATGGCTCGCTAGCTGATTATGTTATTGATATGAGTAATTGTGAGACCTAAGCATTATTGTGAGTATGGTTAGTTTATAATATTGTTGAAACCTGAATGATGGCTTTGCATGTTCACAACAACAAGAGCAAACAGAGTTTGTAAAAGTTTTTCTTTATCACTTTCAATTTATCAACTGAATTGCTTGAGGACAAGCAAAGGTTTAAGCTTGGGGGAGTTGATACGTCTCCAACGTATCTACTTTTCAAAAAACTTTTGCCCTTGTTTTGGACTCTAACTTGCATGATTTGAATGAAACTAACCTGGACTGGCGCTGTTTTCAACAGAACTGCCATGATGTTGTTTTATGTGTAGAAAAGAAAAGTTCTCGGAATGTCCTGAAAATCAACGGAGGCACTTTTTGGAATTAATAAGAATTTCTGGGCGAAAGAAATACACCAGGGGGCCCAGGGCCTCTCCACAAGATAGGGGGGCACGCCCCCTTGTCTCATGGGCCCCCTAGACCTCCACCGACCTCAACTCCAACTCTATATCTTCTGTCTTGCGGAGAAAAAAATCAGGGAGAAAGTTTCATCGCATTTTACGACACGGAGCCGCCACCAAGCCCTAATCTCTCTCGGGAGGGCAGATCTGGAGTCCGTTCGGGGCTCCGGAGAGGGGGATTCGTCGCCGTCGTCATTATCAACCATCCTCCATCACTAATTTCATGATGCTCACTGCCATGCGTGAGTAATTCCATCGTAGGCTTGCTGGACGGTGATGGGTTGGATGAGATTTATCATGTAATCAAGTTAGTTTTGTTAGGGTTTGATCCCTAGTATCCACTATGTTCTGAGATTGATGTTGCTGTGACTTTGCTATGCTTAATGCTTGTCATTAGGGCCCGAGTGCCATGATTTCAGATCTGAACGTATTATGTTTTCATGAATATATGTGTGTTCTTGATCCTATCTTGCAAGTCTATAGACACCTATTATGTGTTATGATCCGACAACCCCGAAGTGACAATAATCGGGATACTTCTCGGTGATGACCGTAGTTTGAGGAGTTCAGGTATTCCCTTAGTTTCCGCTAGGACCCCGCTGCCACGGGAGGGTAGGACAAAAGATGTCATGCAAGTTCTTTTCCATAAGCACGTATGACTATTTATGGAATCCATGCCTACATTACATTGATGAATTGGAGCTAGTTCTGTGTCAACCTATGTTATAGCTATTACATGAGGAATCGCATCCGGCATAATTATCCATCACTGATCCATTGCCTACGAGCTTTTCACATATTGTTCTTCGCTTATTTACTTTTCCGTTTCTACTGTTACAATCACTACAAAACACCAAAAATATTGCTATTACTATCTTTACCTTTTACCACTGTTACCATTACTATCATACTACTTTGCTACTAAATACCTTGCTGCAGATACTAAGTTATATAGGTGTGGTTGAATTGACAACTCAAGTGCTAATTCTCAAGAATATTCTTTGGCTCCCCTTGTGTCGAATCAATAAATTTGGGTTGAATACTTCACCCTCGAAAGCTGTTGCGATCCCCTACACTTGTGGGTTATCAGGATGGATTGACCATTGGTGGAGCAGCGCTTCACAGCGAAGCATGCTAAGTAGAGCTGCTAGCACCAGGAGGCAGGTGCAGGTGGTCCCGGCGGCACTGGAGGAAGAATACGAGAGATTGAAGATGGATGCCGGTCGTTGGATGTAAATCCAACGGCTAATGATGTCAGAATCATTTGTTGACTAAGTTGACAACGACTTGCGTTGGCTTCGACCTATTGGCCCACATTTCAGCCTCCAAAAATGTGGCACGTATTCAACCCATTTTCTCAGAATTTACAGTCTTTTTTTGCGGGGTAGAATTTACAGTCAATTTGATCTTTTTTTTGTGAATTACAGTCCATTAGCTAGGCTGGGTGAAAAAATAATGTAGCGTCCATGCGGCCCATTTATTTTTTCCTAAAAATTATAGGACATTTGCACTTTCTCGAAATACACAATTTTGCTGGGCCGATTCTAATTATAATGTTGGGTTGGGCCAGCAATGTTATCAAAAAATAAACAGGGGCTGAGCATATTGTTATTAATATATTTAAATAATAAGTGATTTATTATTACATTGTACCTTAAATCTTACCAAGCTTTTCCACACAATCATTAGGATTTTCGTGCCAAAAAATCTAGGATTTTATTGTTAAGAAATTATTTTTATAAGTTAATAAGATGTGGGATATTGTTTTCTTACATATGTAAGTATCTGTTAAATATATGATGACAATAACAATAATATATAATAACATATAAAATGATTTAAATATATATAATATAGTTAGAAGGGAAACATAAGTTGGACCATGCGTTCCTATTCTTATATAGAAAAATAGAACAGACCTCTGCGTTTTCTTCAAAAAAATACATAAATTGGGCTGCCAATGTTTCAGGAAAAACAAAGCCTCGGATGGGAGGTCCATAGGCCGGTCGATACATGATGGCCCTCAAGAAAATACAAACTGGCATGTCGTGGGTTGCGCATGTTAAAAAAGAAAGCCTAAACAAGGCAACCCAAAACCCAGATGATACTTGTTGTCCCAATGATAATAAATGATACCTGCCAGTTCCCCGGCTTCGTTGTGAATTTATCTCCTATAGTAACTACGTTGAAGCACCTAAAAAATGTAACTATCTTGACAAACCCGTGGGCCCCAACGTTAGTGTAGCATTAGGAGGAAGTAGTTTTTCGATGAGGCACTTGCTTGCGTACGGCCATAGACCTGGTGCGTCCCGACTGTCCGCCTCTCCACGTACAGTCCTCTCCAGATTCCTCTCGTTTGTTCAGCATGTTCACAATGGCAGACAACGGCATCGCAGCGAGCGCACAAAGGCACGGGATGGGATTCGACCACCGGAGGAAGTGCTTATTAGTAACGGAACTACTGAAATAGCCTAGTGGCCAAGTGACACTACCCGACAGCTGTTCCGCCCCGGTTCGGTTCCACCTGTGCAGGGAAAATATCTCCATTTTTTTCCTCTGCCTTTATGGACATGTGGGTCCCCAATGTCATCTACGCACACCACGTCCAACACTTGCCAAAACTTCATCCCTCGTTTTCTCTATTTTTCGCACACTCGACATTGTGTGGGCATTTTGAAAATATCATATCTTTTTGACTATGCATCATATGAAGATGTGCTATGCATGAATGTTGATCAGCATGATGTTAACTGGCTGATAGTTCCATTTTCAACCATGAATAGAACTTCCAACATGATGTTAACCCTGTTTGAAAAGGCCATGTCAATATAAAATGCTCTGCCTCTGAGAGTTGCAGTTTCTTATCTGAAACTGAACTTGCAGTTTCTTATCTGAAACTAAAACTTGTAGTTTCTTCTCTGAGAATCACATTGTCTGCACTTTTATACTCCTATGTAACTATATATTTTTTAAGTTATAAAAATAGATCTCTAGAATTCATATGAACGGCGAGGGAGAGGATGGCGGGGAAGCGTCGTCGGGCCAACTGTTTTTCTCCTCTTGCAGTTGGGTTCGGTCGACGAAGACTCCACAGGCTCGCTATGGCACGACACACTCACAAATGGCACCCTGTAGATGCTCGATCATTCAATCTCTGGTGGATGCTCCATCTGGGATCGATATTCCCACCACCGCTCCCTCACGAACGGATTCGGTGAATCTGCTTGCTCCATGGCCCGGAGGAGCAGCTCTATGTACTCCCGCACGACTCCCTTCGGGAGTATCGCCGCCTTTTCGCTCTGTTGTAGATATTTGGCCATGGATGTCGCCGTCGCTGCTAGTTGGTCCTTGTTGTCAAACCAAAACTGTATCTCCAACATCCTAGCTAGCTTCACAGGGTTGCCGTCTATGATCCTCATGTATCGTTTGTACTCCTCCATCGATCTACTTCTCCCCAGCACCTTCACTCGCCGGTGGTGGTTTTTGAATGGAAGAGGAGAGGAGCAGCGCTGGTTTTGTATTGGAACAGGAGAGGAGCGACGCTAGTTTTGGATTGGAATAGGAGAGGAGGGGCAGTGGTTTTGAAATGGAAGAGGAGAGGAGCGGCGCTGGATTTAGATTGGAATAGGAGAGGAGCGGTTGTGGTTTAAGAGGAGAAGAGCGGAAGAGCAGCGTTGGTCTTGGAAGTATTTTTTGTTTTGCGTATTTTGGGTCAATGTTTGACCACGTACTGTATTTGACAAGCAAAATGTGAATGCATGTCACCAAAAATTGTATTGTTTGGTTCATATCTGAATGTACTTTCAAATAATATTATTTTTGCAATGTGTAACATATATTTTATTTGCGAAAATCATGGTCAACTATGACCTAGAATAAAAGGGAGAGTAGTTAATGTGGGGTCGCTTTCTTAATTGAAGGGTAAATTGATTTTGATTTTGATCGAGTCACAGTGCGCCGGCCCTCTCGTCCAATCCTAAATCGCTGCCGCACGCTCCTATCCCTCTTCTCCATTGCGAAACCACCTCGTCTCCTCTCCATCATCTCCATTCCAAAACCACCGTCTCGCCTCTTCCTCTTCTCCATTGCAAAACCACCTCCTCTCCTCTCCATCATCTCCATTCCAAAACCACCATCTCGCCTCTCCCTCTTCTCTATTGCAAGACCACCCTCTCTCCTCCCATCTTCCAAAGCTAGCACCAGACCACTCAGAAGGACATCTATGGAGAGGATGTAGCAGCGAATCAGGCAGATCACCGGCGGCGACCAGGCAAAGTTAGCCAGGTTGAAGGAGATCCTTGCTTGGTTTGACAATGAGTGGGAGATTTCAAGGACGGTGAGGGCCATGTGGCAATGTATGCAAAAGAGCAACACGATAACGATGAGGGCGGCTACATGTACTCCTCGGCGGCACTCACGTCGCAGTCTTCCGAGTTCATCGAGTATCTCCTCTAGGTGATGGAGCAGACAGATTCGCCCAAGGCGACAACCAAGTGGAGGTGGTGGGCGTACAGGTCAAAGGTCGAGCACCCAGAGGATAATGAATCGATCGAGTATAGTGTGCCGTTCATGAGGGTGCAGAGCCAGCCGGAGCCACATGAGTATTGGTTCTCCTACCGCAAGAGGAGGCCGGATGGCGCGACATTGCTTCCCCGCCGTTCTCCACGGTTCCCTTGATGCTCGCCTCGTTTCAACGGTGGCGGTAGGGTTTAAGGTAAGCTTCGCACTAACCTAATCTTCCACCTGCTCATGCTTACAATCAGTGTGACAGCTAATGAAAATCATGCTTACAATGAGTCTCCGAGTACTACGCCAATCACCCTAAAATAGCTCTGGACCTTTGGGTCAAAGTTGTGACACTGTGGTCAAAGTTGTGACACTGTGTACAAATAAAGAAAAATAGATTGGTGCTTCTTTCAGAAATGTGTACTCCCTAGAAAACTACCAATATTGGTTAGAGGATTTGCTGCCGAGAAAGATCCGTCCACAGAGAGCGCCACACATCCCACTAGTGGTGGTGGATGCCAATGCGTGCATGGAGCATGGTTGGTGTCGGTAATTTTTACTTGGCACACCTCGCACTCTGCATATATGCCGGTTCCATACGTACATTTGTGCAGTTCCACCAAAATGCAGCTGAATAACCCTGTTTGCACAGATAATGAAAAAGTGTGATTACATTATAGTGGCACTAGTTGATGAAACACACAAAATAAATAGAAGAAAATATTGCGATAGTATCATAGTATGCCATGGTGCGAGGGCGAGTTGGGCCCTGCGACGCCTCATACGGTACGCCTCATTATGGAAATCGACCAAAGTCTCCCAGATACACCTTCTTCCTATGATGAACATCAGTGTACAACGGTAGTACAAGGAGGGGCCTTGGGACATTCAAACCTCTATTCTTGTCCATATCAACTAAGATTAAGCACCCCAGTTTGCAGAAATGCTTAAATATTAACAATGGGACTAGTTGATGAAGCATACGTTAACAAAGAGAAGCACTTTCTTTATCTACATTGGAAATGAAATGATAGAGAGGACACTCGCTCTATTTTAACCGTATTATTACTTCATTTTATCAGTGACACTAGGATCGAGCAGGTGGCAAACAAGGTGTACCATGTGTCGCAAGGATGAAGGCCGGGGGTGCTTAGACTGGGATGCTGAAGCTGGATCTTTCAGTCCCTATCTTCCCCCCTAAAGTTTCTGTGGTAGTATTTGGGTTGTAATCCAAACTTGGTCAAGTTGGTGCTGCGTCCCCCTACCTGCCTAGCTTATGTGGCAAACTTGTCTCCTGCTAGTACTCAGTCCGTTCTAGTAGTAGTTGCATAACTGCCTGTTTACACTGAGATGTTGTCGGATAATGGTTCTCTATGGTTGGATTTCTTTAATGAAATCGGAGGGAACCCCCTCTTTCGATATATAAAAAACAGTGGCACTAGCGGTGCCAAAATATTGCCTCAAATTAATATTGCCACTAGATTAAGGTGCAAAATAATAACATTACTTCTTTATCATGACAGCGCCAAAACAGTAGCACAAGAGTAGGATTAACATGCAAGATCTTTGGCAAATGGTCATACCAAACAAGAACATACCTCGTGATGGGAACCATATCTGCAGTCAATACCATCGTAGAAGGGATGACACCAGTCACCAACATGGATGATTCAATTCACGGGGCCTTTTGGTGCAATTCACCTCAGATGAAGCAATATCCCATGAGCTAGCAGCTTCTTCTTTTTTTAAGAAAAGGGCTCCAGCCCCAGTTCCATTTCCATCCGAAAACGAAACCATAGAGCTTATTCTTCATTAATTTGTAGCGACCTGACCTCAAACGGTCAAGTCTCTGTGCCTCAGTGTCATCCCTGGATCAGTAATGCTGACACGCACAGTACTCGAAGGACTTATAACAGAGTAGCAATCACACACTTATTACATCGAATGTCTCAAAAGAGAACTTATTACAATAATATGGCTTAAGGCCATCTAATGCGATAACAGCGGAAGGCTTGGAAGATAAAGTGAGTCCATCAAATCCAACAGCATAGCTGAGCTGCACGGCAATGACCTAACGAACATTACACCTCGTCTGAAAAGTCTGCAACATAATACGTTGCAGCCCGAGAAACGGGTCAGCACATGGAATATGCTAGCAATATGACACAGTAGAGCAAAAAGAGAATAATGCTATCACTACATGCATATTTGGCTGGTGGAAAGCTCTAGGGTTATAGTTTTGCGAAAAGGAAAAATTTTCCTACAACAAAGGAATAAATTTTAATTTAACTATCATGGTGGTTGAAACATTGAGAAGGTATAACCCCATCTCAATCCCAAATTAAAGTAATTATCAACCCAACAATATTAATTATGAGTGATGAGATACATGTGATAACCCAAGTACTAGATACTCAAAATTGTCCATAACCGGGGACACGGCTAACCATGATTAGATTGTACACTCTGCAGAGGTTTGCGCACTTTTCCCCACAAGACTCGATCGGTTCCATTGGATTTCTCGCACTGCACGGTGTTTGAGAAACGGATGACCGAGACATAGTCTTTCAGAAACATTAACTCCCTACTCCGGGTAGACCATACCAAACCTACAAAACCCACTACCTGCTGATCTACCTCTCCAAGAGCTTCACGTAACTTACTCAACTATGCTAGAGCCCATAATATCTTGTGGCTGCACACAGAAGTTTCTAGCATGAATCATCTCAGTTCCCTTTAAGCCTGGGTGGCGGTCCATAGGAAGATCACACGGTTACCCCGGGATTTCCAAAAAAAATACAAACAACACTGGGTTCCCCAGGTGCCTCAATCCACCTAGATGTGTATTAAAGTTGCCACCTTAAGTTGAACCGTTAATTAACAATCTCACATCTGTCATGGAAACACTCAAACCCAATCCACGTCTACGAGCATAGCATAGTAATATAAGCATAACGTAGAAGTAACTCCCAAGGGTTTGATAATAAGCAGGGCAATAGGTTCTACCTCATCAACTACTTCCCAATACCCTCAAGTTAAAGATGTCCTAATCATACAATGTTTTAGGATTGAACTAATGCAATGAAAACTGGGTATGAAAAGAGTATGATCAATGTGTTACTTGCCTTGGTGACGATCCGTCAATCCTAGAGACTCGTAGTAACACGCTTTGCACTCCGGGAATTCTACCGCAAACAAACAGTAACATACATAAGAAACTAGCAAAGATGCACGAGCAAAACTTCAAATAAAAGAGATTGACCAAAAAGTTCAACTTAAGAAATCCGGTTTGCAAAAGAATCAAATCAAACGGAGCAACGAAACTCAAATGGCGGAAGAAACAAGATCCGTTTACTAATCTAGACTAAAGTAAATTTTTACAATATCAAAATCTTGATTAAGTTAATTAAACAGAAAGAGGGTCTCGAGACGAAACTCTAGGCGTTTGAATCACCTGATTCTGACTAATGAGCGAAAAGATAAACAGAAACTAAGATCGGATCAGAAATCGTGACTAAAAATAATCGCAGATAAATCCGATAAAAGAAAATTGACGAACAGGCTAACGAACGATCGTTCGTTATCTGTAACTAACGGGAGAATACCGTTCTTTTAAACGAACGTACGGACGAACGTTCGCTAATTTGAAGAATCGAGAAAACCGGCGAACCGATCTAAAAAACGAACTAGGGTTTCTAAAAAAACCGAACGGTTTTAAAAAACAGCGGCTTGGATCCGGCGCGGTACCTCCGGCGAGGTGGCTCCGGCGAGGCGGGTCGGGCGATGGGGCTCGGCGGCGGCGCGG
>NC_041381.1:419137274-419145446 GCF_002162155.2 Triticum dicoccoides
TTTGGGGCGGCGGGGCGGCGGCTTATAAAGAGGGGGGCGGCGACTTGGAGGAGGGGGCAAGGCACGGCGGCGATGAGGAGTCCCAGCCGGACTCCTCATCCGAGTCAGCGGCGGCGCGGGCGCGCGAAGGCGGTGGCGGCGCGGGGAAGTTGGGCCGGCCCTGTTGGGTTTCGGCCCAGTCGGTGCCCGATGTTTTTTTTTAAATAATTTCTCCGATGGAAATAAAATCCTAGAAAATAAAATAAAAACCTAAAAATGCCAAAATAAATTTTCACCGTCTAAATAAAATATTTAGAACGAGATGAACATTTTCTTGGCCCTAAAAATGCAATTTTGAAAACGTGCAATTTTCTAATGCAAATAAAATCCAAATAAACTCAAATAAAAACAAACAAATGATTCTAACATTTTTCCTCCAATATTTCAATTGTTTTGGAGAAGTCATATTATCTCCTCTCAAGTATTTTTATAAGAAATATTTTTCGGAGAGAAAAATAATTGAAATCAAAATCCTCGTTTCACAATTTGCTAGGAATCAATTATGAAAACTGGGAAATCCCCAACTCTCTCTGAGGGTCCTTGAGTTGCTTAGGATTTTGAGGATTTGAGAGCGGAAATGCAATAAAATATGATATGGATGGATGACCTATGTATAACATTCCAAATTGAATATTTGGGGTGTTACAAACCTACCCCCCTTAAGATGAATCTCGCCCTCGAGATTCGGGTTGGTCAGAAAATAGGTGTGGGTGGTCCTTGCGAAGATCATCCTCTCGTTCCCAGGTGGCTTCATCCTCGGTATGGTGTCTCCACTGAAATTTGCAAAATTTGATAACCTTGTTGCGAGTGACTCGGCTGGCAAACTCAAGAATCTTTACTGGCTTCTCCTCATAAGTCAAGTCACTGTCCAGCTGAATTGCCTCCAAGGGTACTGTATCTCTTAACGGTATATCGGCCATCCCAGCATGACACTTCTTCAGCTGTGAGACATGGAACACATCATGAACTCCTGATAGTCCTTCAGGTAATTCCAGCTTGTAGGCAACTTCTCCCATCCGTTCCAAAACACGATACGGTCCTACAAATCTCAGGGCTAATTTTCCCTTAACTCCAAATCATTTCACTCCTCGCAAGGGTGATACTCGCAGATATGCTCTTTCTCCAATTTCATAAGTTACCTTCTTGCGTTTCGAGTCTGCATAACTTTTCTGCCTGGACCGAGCTACCTTCGGTCTATCACGAATCAACTTAACCTTCTCCTCAAACTCTTTGATCAAGTCTGGTCCAAAAAGCTGTCGGTCTCCTACCTCATCCCACATCAATGGTGTTCTGCATCTGCGTCCATACAAAGCTTCGAACGGTGCCATCTTCAAACTGGCTTGGTAGCTATTGTTGTATGAAAACTCTGCGTAGGGAAAATTGTCATCCCAACTAGATCCATAATCTAGCGCACAGGCTCTCAACATATCCTCCAGTATCTGGTTGACTCTCTCGGTCTGTCCATCTGTCTGCGGGTGGAATGTTGTACTAAACTCCAATCTCGTACCCAAGGTCTGGTGTAACTGATGCCAAAACTTTGAAGTAAACTGTGTCCCTCTATTTGATACGATGCTCCTCGGAACTCCATGCAGACATACGATCCTGGACATATATATCTTGGCCAACTTTGCACTAGTATAAGTGGTTTTCACCGGGATAAAGTGAGCCACTTTGGTCAAGTGATCCACTACTACCCATATTGAGTCATATCCTGCTTTGGTCCTGGGTAGTCCGGTGATAAAGTCCATGCCAAGTTTATCCCACTTCCATTCGAGTATCGACATAGGCTGTAACAGTCCTGCGGGCTTCTGATGTTCTGCCTTCACTCTCTGACATACATCACATACGGCCACATACTCGGCGATATCCTTCTTCATACCAGTCCACCAGAAACGTTCTTTTAAATCCAAATACATCTTGGTGTTTGTGGGGTGTATCGAGTATGGTGAGTCATGAGCCTCCTGAAGTATTAACTTCCTGATCTCTAGGTTATTAGGCACATAGACTCGGTCCTCAAACCATAAGGTATCGTGCTCATCCTCGCGAAAACCTTTGTCCTTTCCTTCACTCATCTTCTCCTTTATCTCGGCATCTTTTTGTCCTCCTTCTGAGCTTCTCGAATTTTGTTCAACAAGGTCGACTAAACCTCCATTGTTGCAAGGAAACCTCTGGGAACAATCTCAACTCGAAGTTCCATGAGATCCTTAGCTAACTCCTTTGGCAATCCCCTACCTTCAAGTATATTGGCATAACTCTTCCGGCTCAAAGCGTCTGCTACAACATTGGCCTTTCCTGGATGATAGTGTAGCTTCGTATCGTAATCTTAATAAGTTCCAACCATCTCCTCTGTCTAAGGTTCAGCTCCTTTTGCGTGAAAATATACTTCAAACTCTTATGATCCGTGTACACATCACAACGGTTTCCAATAAGGTAGTGTCTCCAAGTCTTTAATGCATGCACTACGGCTGCTAACTCTAAATCATGTGTGGCGTAGTTCAACTCATAGGGCTTCAGTTGTCGTGAGGCATATGAAACAACTTTTCCGTCCTACATAAGCACACATCCCAGTCCCAAGCGAGAGGCGTCGCAATACACTTGAAACTCCTTATGTATATCTGGCAATGTTAGCACTGGAGTCAAACGTTTCTTCAACTCTTGAAAACTTGCTTCACAATCTTCTGTCCATTTAAACTTAGTATCCTTCTTCAATAGTTCAGTCATTGTCTTTGCAAGCTTGGAAAAATTCTCAATGAATCTCCGATAATATCCCGCGAGTCCAAGAAAATTGCGGATCTCGCCAACTGAAGTCGGTGCCAACCATTCAGTGACCGACTGAACCTTGCTGGGGTCTACTGCTATACCTTCTCCTGATATAATATGCCCAAGAAATCCAACTTCCTTCAACCAAAATTCGCACTTGCTGAACTTGGCGTATAACTGGTGTTCCCTGAGTTTCTCGAGAACTAATCGCAAATGCTCCTTGTGCTCCTCTTCATTCTTCGAGTATACCATAATAACATCAATAAACACCACAATGAATTTGTCCAAATACTCCATGAACACTTTGTTCATCATACTCATGAAATAGGCAGGGGCATTTGTCAGTCCAAACGACATGATCGTATACTCGTATAATCCATACCGCATGGTGAACATTGTCTTTGGTATATCCTTCTCTCGGATCTTGAACTGATGGTATCCCGATCGTAGATCGATCTTTGAAAACACCTTAGCTCCTTGCAGCTGATCAAATAGATCATTGATCATCGGTAGTGGATACTTGTTCTTAATTGTTACTTCGTTCAAGGCTTGATAATCCAAAACCATCCTTAGGGATTTATCCTTCTTCTCAACCAAAAGTACTGGAGCTCCCCAAGGTGACGAACTCCTTTGAATATAACCTTTCTCCAACAACTCCTTGATCTGCTTCTTAATTTCCTCCAGATCATTTGCGGGCATCCGATAGGGTCTCTTGGATATTGGCCCTGTACCTGGCAATAGCTCTATCAAAAACTCAATGTCTCGATTTGGTGGCATGCCTGGTAACTCTTCTGGAAAAACATCTGGGTAATCCTTCACTACATGCACTTCCTCCTTCACAACTCCTGTGAGGGCATTCACTTGGGTCCTCCTAGGCACATGCCTAGATACGTACTTAATCCTTTTCCCCTCCGGGGTGGTGACATAAATTGACTTACTAGCACAGTCAATACTTCCTCCATAGTTTGACATCCAGTCCATACCTAATATCACATCCAATCCTTGTGACTCCAAGATAATTAGGTCAGACGGAAAAACATGAGTCCCAATGGTTAGGGGTATCTGGTTGCACCATCGGCCAGCCATATATTCTGCTCCTGGCGAGCTTACTAAAAGAGGGGTCCTCAGGGTTTGGGTTGGTAGGTTAAACTTATCCACGAATCCCCTTGATATGTATGAATGTGATGCACCAGTATCAAAAAGAATAAGAGCGGTAAATGACTTAACCAAAAACTTACCTATTACCGCGTCCGGCTGCTCTTCAACCTCCTCCACGTTAACGTGGTTCACTAGTCCTTTGTTGAATGGACTAGGCTTCTTCCCGGCGCTCCCGTTTCTATTTCCATTCCTTCCTTCAGGGCAATCATTTGCATAGTGCCCAGTCTTCCCGCACTTAAAGCAAGTAACTTGACTTAGGTCTCTCTTGGCGGGTGTGGCTGGATTGGAGCGATTCTGATTGTTGTTAGCTCCATTCCCATTTCCATTCTTACCACCATTGTAGTTATGCGATCCTCCTCCAGTATGGGTGTGACATCCTTGGTTATGAACAAGTCCTCCCGAATTTGGGGTTAAGCGGGGCTTCTGCTGAGCTCCTGAGTTATACTTCCCTTGTCCATACTTCCTCTTACGGCTCTCAATCTGCTGATGCTTCCCTTCGATCAAAAGAGCCTTATCTACCAACTCCTGGAAGTTGTTGAAGGTTGCCACCATCAACTGCATACTCATCTCATCATTCAACCCTTCCATAAACTTCTCCTGTTTCGCGGCATCTGTGTCCACATCATCAGGGGCATAGCGTGATAACTTGCTAAAATCATCCATGTACTAGCCTACAGTACGGTTCCCCTGGCGTAAATTGCGAAACTCCTGATTCTTCATTTGCATAGCTCCAGTGGAAACATGGGCAATACGAAAAGCCTTCTGAAACTGAGCCCATGTGACAGTGTCGATAGGATAGGTGGCTGTGAAATTCTCCCACCATGATGCTGCAGGTTCATCCACTTGGTGTGCGGCAAAACGCACCTTCTCCACATCTGTGCACCCTGCGGTGGTCAACTCCCTTTCGATACGGCGTAGCCAATCATCAGCAACTATTGGCTCGGTGCTACTGGAAAACACCGGAGGCTTTAACCTTAGAAAGTGGGCTAGGTTGTCCACTGGTGGCGGGTTGTTGTTGTTGTTGTTGCCCTGGTTCTGAACTAGCAATTGCATCAAAGCATTCTGCTACTGGATCAACTAGGTGAGCTTCGGTTGGAAAGCAAAACCGGTGTCACGTCTCAGAGGCATCTGATGGGTTTAGATGGAAGAGATTAGAATAGAAAAAGGTCTAGTGAGAAAGCACTACCCATATGCACATGAGACAAACACAATCATATCACTCAATAAATCAAGCAAGGGCATACAACGGTCTAGAACTATCGCAAAAGTGCTCAACTGCTACTAAATACATGGGGAAATACTACTAATATATGGTGGTCATCTAGAAATTTTGATCGGTGGAAGATTCCATAATGTCCGCTCCAGCTTCATCTTCAAAATCATCATCACTAGGATCAGAATCAGTGTCGTCGATGATGATGTAGTTGTCCGGGCAAGTGGGGTCGTCATCTTCGTCTCCCGGTGCTGGTCCTCCCATGAATATTCCGATCTTCTTAACCAGGTCATCGTTCTTCTCCAGTAGTGTCTTGATTTCCTCCTCATATCCATCGCGTGTGAACTTGAGTTCTTCCTCCAGCTCGATGATCCTAGTATTTGCCTTCTTCAATTCCATCATGTCTGCGCACATCTGGTTCTCCTGACATCGAATGTGTTGGTTTAGCTCCTGGATAAAAGCTGCAATGGATCTATCTTTCCTGGTGCTGATTATTTCCCATTGCTCGTCTCGGCGCCCACATATTTGATAGATAGTGTCCTTGAGTTCCCTGTTGTAGACTTCTCCAATGCGTCCCATGGTAATGTGGGCTGCCATGCTCTTGCCTAGACTCCAAGTTGGTGCATCGAAAGAAAATTCTATGGGTTTAGAAGTTGGCGAGAACGTCCTTCCTGGTACTTGTACTTGAATCATCCAGCGCTTCTCTTCTGGTAAGGTGGCGTTGTATGTCCCGGTGAAACTTGGTATTCCAATGTTCAAGTACCTAGTGACTTCTTTCAAGTGGCGTCCAAAAGGTGTATCCTCATCCGGTTGCGCGAACTTGTTCTTCATCTCCGTCATCCTAAAGAATGGAAAAGGAAGAGGAGTCAGAAATGAGTAGAGAAGAGTGACCTATGGTTTATCTTAGTGGTCGTGTCCTACACTCAGTGTGTGCTCTGATACTATATTGTAGCGACCGACCTCAAACGGTCAAGTCTTTGTGCCTCAGTGTCATCCCTGGATCAGTAATGCTGACACGCACAGTAATCGAAGGATTTATAACAGAGTAGCAATCACACACTTATTACATCGAATGTCTCAAAAGAGAACTTATTACAATAATATGGCTTAAGGTCATCTAATGCGATAACAGCGGAAGGCTTGGAAGATAAAGTGAGTCCATCAACTCCAACGGCATAGCTGAGCTGCATGGCAATGACCTAACGAACCTTACACCTCGTCTGAAAAGTCTGCAACATAATACGTTGCAGCCCGAGAAACGGGTCAGCACATGGAATATGCTGGCAATATAACACAGTAGAGCAAAAACAGAATAATGCTATCACTACATGCATATTTGGCTGGTGGAAAGCTCTAGGGTTATAGTTTTGCGAAAAGCAAATTTTTCCCTACAACAAAGGAATAAATTTTAATTTAACTATCATGGTGGTTGAAACATTGAGAAGGTATAACCCCAACTCAATCCCAAATTAAAGTAATTATCAACCCAACAATATTAATTATGAGTGATGAGATACAGGTGATAACCCAAGTACTAGATACTCAAAATTGTCCATAACCGGGGACACGTCTAACCATGATTAGATTGTACACTCTGCAGAGGTTTGCACACTTTTCCCCACAAGACTCGATCGGTTCCATTGGATTTCTCGCACTGCACGGTGTTTGAGAAACGGATGACCGAGACATAGTCTTTCAGAAAAATTAACTCCCTACTCCGGGTAGACCATACCAAACCTACAAAACCCACTACCTGCTAATCTACCTCTTCAAGAGATTCACGTAACTTACTCAACTATGCTAGAGCCCATAATAGCTTGTGGCTACACACGAAAGTTTCTAGCATGAATCATCTCAGTTCCCTTTAAGCCTGGGTGGCGGTCCATAGGAAGATCACACGGTTACCCCGAGATTTCCAAAAAGATACAGACAACACTGGGTTCCCCAGGTGCCTCAATCCACCCAGATGTGTATTAAAGTTGCCACCTTAAGTTTAACCGTTAATTAACAATATCACATCTGTCATGGAAACACTCAAACCCAATCCACGTCTACGAGCATAGCATAGTAATATAAGCATAACGTAGAAGTAACTCCCAAGGGTTTGATAATAAGCAGGGCAATAGGTTCTACCTCATCAACTACTTCCCAATACCCTCAAGTTAAAGATGTCCTAATCATGCAATGTTTTAGGATTGAACTAATGCAATGAAAACTGGGTATGAAAAGAGTATGATCAATGTGTTACTTGCCTTGCTGACGGTCCGTGAATCCTAGAGACTCGTAGTAACACGCTTCGCACTCCGGGAATTCTATCGCAAACAAACAATAACATACATAAGCAACTAGCAAAGGTGCACGAGCAAAACTTCATAAAAGAGATTGACTAGGAAGTTGAACTTAAGAACTCCGGTTTGCAAAAGAATCAAATCAAACGGAGCAACGAAACTCAAACGGCGAAAGAAACAAGATCCGTTTACTAATCTGTTCTAAAGTCAATTTTTACAGTATCAAAATCTTGTTTAAGTTGATTAAACAGAAACAGGGTCTCGAGACGAAACTCTAGGCGTTTGAATCACCTGATTCCGACTAATGAGCGAAAAGATAAACAGAAACTACGATCAGATCAAAAATCACGACTGAAAATAATTGCAAATAAATCCGATAAAAGAAAACTGACGAACAGGCTAACGAACAAGCGTTCGTTATCTGTAACTAATGGGAGAATACCGTTCGTTTAAATGAACGTATGGACGAACTTCTGCTAATTAGAAGAATCGAGAAAACCAGCGAACCGATCTAAAAAACGAACTAGGGTTTCTAAAAAAACCAAATGCTTTTTAAAAAAAATCGGCGGCTCAGATCCGGCGCGGTACCTCCGGCGAGGTGGCTCCGGCAAGGCGGGGTTGGGCGGCGGGGCGGCGGCTCGCGGGGCAACGGGGCTCGGCGGCGGCGCATGCGGTAACCGGCAGCGGCGGCGAGGCGCGGGCGGCGACGGCTAC
>NC_041381.1:419146174-419185759 GCF_002162155.2 Triticum dicoccoides
GGTGGTTTGGGGCGGCGGGGCGGCGGCTTATAAAGAGGGGGGGCGGCGACTTGGAGGAGGGGGCAAGGCGCGGCGGCGATGAGGAGTCCCGGCCGGACTCCTCGTCCGAGTCGTCGGCGGCGCGGGCGCGCGAAGGCGGCAGTGGCGCGGGGAAGTTGGGCCGGCCCGGCTGGGTTTCGGCCCAGTCGGTGCCCGAAGTTTTTTTTTAAATAATCTCGCCGACGGATATAAAATTTTAGAAAATAAAATAAAAATCTAAAAATGCCAAAACAAATTTTCACCGTCTAAATAAAATATTTAGAACGAGATGAACATTTTCTTGGCCCTAAAAATGCAATTTTAAAAACGTGCAATTTTTCTAATGCAAATAAAATCCAAATAAACTCAAATAAAAACAAACAAATGATTCTAACATTTTTCCTCCAATATTTCAATTGTTTTGGAGAAGTCATATTATCTCCTCTCAAGTATTTTTATAAGAAATATTTTTCAGAGAGAAAAATAATTAAAATCAAAATCCTCATTTCACAATTTGCTAGGAATCAATTATGAAAACTGGGAAATCCCCAACTCTCTCCGAGGGTCCTTTAATTGCTTAGGATTTCGAGGATTTCAGAGCGGAAATGCAATAAAATATGATATGCATGGATGACCTGTGTATAACATTCCAAATTGGAAATTTGGGATGTTACATAGTTTCAATAAAATTGAGCAACATCAAGGTTGGTTGTGAAGCTCCTGGAATGGTCAAGTATAATTTGGATATCATTTTTGCAGTTCAACTAAGATCGAGTGTGAAATGTATATCTTTGTTTGCACAAAAAGGTGGAAAGGAGGGTGACTACCAAGTGATGAAACATGCATCAAATGAAAAGAAGCATGTTCCTTATCTGAATGGCAATCCTAGAAGGACAGTCGCAATTTCTAAAGCAGCAACATTGCTTGATATTAGTGTGGGCATTAGGATTAACTATGACAATTGTTAAATACGACATTACTTTTAATGGTGCCATTGCTTCATTTTACGAGAAACATTACATTAACAGCTGCTACAGAGTTAGTATTTGGGCACGGGAGAGTAGGCGGACCAGGACAGTTGCATTTCTAACGAAAAGAAGCAACTTATCTTAATGGGAAATTTAGCAAGACATGTAAAAAAGTGCCATTGATTCATATTACTAGAGGCATTACATTGAAAATAACATTGGCTTAACGTGTCCTTACTTTTAACAGTGCGACTACTACATTTTACTAGTGGCATTACATAAGAGTGGCTCGGGCCAACAAACATCAGAACAGGATATCTGGGTTGGTCCCATTTTTGTTCGGCATAGCTACCTTATACCGTGTGAGACTAGCAAATCTAGTGCTGGACTTTCTCGGTTGACTTGTCGCCCAGTCCCCACTTTCTTTCCTTTTTCAACCAATAGATCGGGTTTATATTGAGTTGTACTGCGTTTCCCTTTATTTCCCTATTAGACCTAGAGACCAGTTGGATAGCCAGTCTCTACTACTTTTCGCCCCCATTATTTCCTCTTTCGAAAAAGTCCTAGATTCAGGTAACAAATCTTCCCCCACCCCCACCCCCTTTCTTCCTTGTTTGAACCAAGTAGTACTAGATTCGAGTGCATGAACTAGTTTTACCTCTTAACCGTAAAAATTTAGGTGGTTTTCGAACAACCGATTGCTACCTCTTGAGCATTGCGTTGGTTTTCCCTTGAAGAGGAAAGGGTGATGCAACAAAGTAGCGTAAGTATTTCCCTCAGTTTTTGAGAACCAAGGTATCAATCCAGTAGGAGGCTTCACGCAAGTCCCTCGTACCTACACAAACAAACAAGAACCTCGCAACCAATGTGATAAAGGGGTTGTCAATCCCTTCACGGCCACTTGCGAGAGTGAGATCTGATAGAGATAATAAAATAAGATAAATATTTTTGGTATTTTTACGATATAGATTGGAAAGTAAAGATTGCAAACTAAGATAGATAGGAAACTTATATGATGGAAGATAGACCCGGGGTGCATATGTTTCACTAGTGGCTTCTCTCAAGATAGCATAAGTATTACGGTGGGTGAACAAATTATTGTCGAGCAATTAATAGAAAAGTGCATAGTTATGAGAATATCTAGGCATGATCATGTATATAGGCATCACGTCCACAACAAGTAGACCGACTCCTGCCTGCATCTACTACTATTACTCCAAACATCAACCGCTATCCAGCATGCATCTAGAGTATTAAGTTCATAAGAATAGAGTAACGCATTAGGCAAGATGACATGATGTAGAGGGATAAACTCAAGCAATATGATATAAACCCAATCTTTTTATCCTTGATGGAAACAATACAATACGTGCCTTGCTGCCCCTGCTGTCACTGGGAAAGGATACCGCAAGATTGAACCCAAAGCTAAGCACTTCTCCCATTGCAAGAAAGATCAATCTAGTAGGCCAAACCAAACTGATAATTCGAAGAGGCTTGCAAAGATAACCAATCATACATAAAAGAATTCAGAGGAGATTCAAATATTTCTCATAGATAAACTTGATCATAAACCCACAATTCATCGGATCTCGACAAACACACCGCAAAAAGAGTTACATCGAATAGTTCTCCAAGAAGATCGAGGAGAACATCGTATTGAGATTCAAAGAGAGAGAATAAGCCATCTAGCTAATAACTATGGACCCGAAGGTCTATGGTAAACTACTCACAACTAATTGGAGAGGCCTTGGCGATGATGTAGAAGCCCTCCATGATCGATTCCCCCTCCGGGGGAGCGCCGGAAAAGGCTCCAACATGGGATCTCATGGGTACAAAAGGTTGCGGCGGTGGAAATAGGTTTTCGTGGTGCTCCTGGATGTTTTCAGGGTACGTATATATATATAGGCAAAGGAGGTCGGTCAGGGGAGCCATGAGGGGCCCATGAGGGTGGGGGGCGCGCCCTCCTGCCTCATGGCCGCCTCGGCAGCCTCTTGACATCCACTCCAAGTCTCCTGGACTGCGTTTGTTCCAAAAAGATCTCCCCCGAAGGTTTCATTATGTTTGGACTGTTTGATATTCCTTTTCTTTGAAACACTGAAATAGGCAAAAAACAACAATTCGGGCTGGGCCTCCGGTTAGTAGGTTAATCCCAAAAATGATATAAAAGTGTAAAGTAAAGACCATAAATATCCAAAACGGGTAATATAATAGCATGGAACAATAAAAAATTATAGATACGTTGGAGATGCATAACCGATTGATCCTATCTACGAGGGGGCCTGAAAAATAGTAAAAGATACAAATGCAGCGATGTCAGGAGATTGGGAAATAGAGCAAGGCTGGTTTCGAAGAAAGTTATACCTGAGGGTCACCGGGATGTCGCTAGGTGGGTGGCGGGAGGCCGGATCTGCACACACTACGACAACAAGGAATAAGGGGTCGGAGGCCCTCCCTTGCCAGCGGTGCTTGGGAGAGAATGGCAAGGCATGCTGATCGGGACACACCGGCAGTGGGTAAGAGCCGTCGCCGAGGACGACCGCGTGAATGTTGCACCTTCTCACCTTCCCTGGCGGAGCGGATCCGGCTGGATCTATGACCAGCGGTGAGCAGAGAGAGACAGAGTGTGGCCACCGCTGTCGTGTTTACATCTGGAGAGGACGAGACAGTGTGAAGAGAGCAACAGTAGCAAGCAAACACGGAGGCTCCTGCCTATATAGTGGAGTACTAGTTTTATTTTGTCTACCGGAGCCGGCTTGACCTCTTCAATGACTGTCGAGAAGTCTTCATGCATGTGCACCGGAGGCGCAGTTGTCGTCATTTTGATCTGAAGCACCGGATTATCACATATAACACGAAAAATGCCACATGACAAGAAATCATAACCTCACTGCCCAAAGGAGACAACATGAATCCCGACGGACAAACTAGACGAGGATCGAAGCTCAAATTAAAGATAAACTCGTAGAAAAGGCGTCCATCGATAGATGTCCTAATTAACATAGCCGGCTTGACCTAGATGGCAACCGAGTAGTCTTCGTGCATCTGACCCCAATGACTAGCCCAACTCAGTTGTCGCTGTTTAACCCTCGCAGTGATCCGAAGCACATGACACCTAATTTTGCGAGATGACAAGAAACCTTTTTTAGATTTCTCACCAGAACTATAGCCCTGTACAACACTGCCTGCACGATATGTAGACGATAGCCAATCTAGGCATGTCTGTTGGAGTCTGGTCACATGCATGGATGAACTGATCTTCCATGTCTTGCAGGGATCGTCCAGGCACCAACGTAGTACAACACTTCTCTAGTACTATCGCTCGTCTCTCTCTTCTATTAACTCACCCGACTTGCGGGTCCAGGGAGTGTGCCTATGGTCAGTTCTCAATTGCGGTTCCACATGTGTGTGCAAACGCAATATGACGTGCATTCCATTGAGAGAGCAGCGTGCCAGACCCACCGACCGTCTGGGGTGTAACGCGAACGAGGCGGGTGTGTTGTATACTCCGTACATGTGTACCGCCGTTTTCTTGAGGCTTTGCTCCATGGCGCAATCCATGGATACAAAATTAGTATACTTTACTATTTAAAAGTCAAGGGCGGGACTTTTTCTGCGCGGTAGGTGGGACAGTTCCGCCTGGTTAGTTCGACAGAGACACGAGAAGATGTGGGAGTAGGCTGCTGCAAACATAGGGCTGTGTGATTTGACAGTGAGTTACTGCTGGAGAGGTGGGGCCCCGTGATTTGACTTGCCATTATCATTTTAACTGCGGCGCTACGACCAGCGTGAGTCTCCCGATTCCTGACAACCTCCATACAGGTGCCTCTCCCAATGCTCCACCATGTAGAGGCTGGCTCTTGCATGAGAGCCCACTTCTCCACTTTTTCCTTGCCTCTTTCCTCCACATATGCAAAAATGCCATGTAAAGCGGGCTTATAGCCCACTATTGTACTTACTTGCTCCTACAGGTGCTAAGCTTGCCACATAGGCATAAAGCCTAATGTGGCAAGTTAATTAAGAAGAGAGAGACTAGTTTGGTGACCCAAGGAAGAAACGGTGCTAAGCGCGTGTACCTAGGTGAAAAGACAATTTTGAGTCTATAGCTAATTAAATGAAGCAAACTTAGCAACAAAAAACTAAGCACCTATGCATTGGGGACTTCATTACTAAGCCATTTAATGCCCTTAGCACCTCATCTAAGCACCATTTCATTGGAAGAGGTCACTCCTTGGCAAATGAAATAAATACTACGAAGGAAGAGATAGAGAGAAGTAAAAAAATACTCTTATAGCCAACCTTATAGCTAAACTTGTTGTAGTATGAGTGACTAAGTGATGACTATGTATCACATGTCAACATCAGATAGCCTAACACACCATGTTTAATCTCCAAGGGCACGACTGCGCGAGCGAGGCGACGGTCGTGGTAGGCGCGACCATGATGCGGGCTGCTGGCAGCCCTTGGATTTGAGATCAAACGGTCGCATGCTAAGTTGCTAAAAATTTGCAGAATAACCCTCCAGGATAGGATATTCACCTATAGGTCTAGAATCACATCATGCAACCATTCGATCTTGGATCCAAGGGCTCTCGGAAGCCTGTATCATGGGAGAATGGAAAGCTTCGTATCACCTGTAATTTTCCCGACGCTTGACATGACATCGAAAGCCATTTAATTGGGCGTCGAGTAGACATGACATCTAATTGGGCCCCCGTAGTACTGTGCATGAATCCATTTATCCACTAGGCAAGCCAGTACACTACCGTTCGAACGCCCCACTCAGCATTTTTACAATTGAAAAACCGCTGGCAGTTCGCTCCTACTCGTCCCAGACGGTCTTTAACATTACGGCAGTTCGCTCCTAGTCGTCCCGTCCTTTCACATTATGGTAGTTGCACTAATCCTAACCCTCCTCCCAAATCCATGGCGTCCCAAATCTCCATGATCGGCGGTGAGTACAAGGTTAGAACCATCACTGGCGATGAGTTCGATGTCATCTACACCCGTTCTTCCGTGACGGTCAAAGGATGCCTTGCTCGCTTCAGACGCATGTTCGAAAACTCAAATGATAAGTGGGTCGTTGGGCTAGATGTTGAGTACACCACAGTCCTGGGACGAGAGAAGGATCTAAAGGAGGAAGAGAAGAAGAAGCCTGCCATGATCCAGGTTTGCGTGCATGACTTATGTTTGATCTACCACATATGCCATGCCGACGATGAGTTCCAGGATTTTAAGAACTTCCTCAAGAGTGGCCCAGTCAAATTCGTTACTGTAGACTTCAATGCTGACCTTCGTTGTAGGCCTCGTTGTAGGCAACCCCTTCGACCTCCAGAAGAATCGGCTACTGCCCCCCTGTGGTCAGGCTTCAATGCTGACCCTGGCAGGAGACATGGTTCATCCTTCGTACGGTAAACTTGAGAAACCTCCGCACACATTTCATCGTCATGCATGGCAGTTGAATGTACTAGATATAGACCACATCCACTACACTGCAATGGATGTCTACCTGTGTTTCAATATCTACAAGGGTTGGATGAAGAGCAAGAGCCAAGTGTGCAGTTCAAGCAAAGAAGTATCAGCCAAGAGGAAGAGGTACAAGGACGAAGTCGAGGACGTGGATGAGGACTTCGAGTAAGGTGGAAGTGTCGTTGCTCATGGTGGTTCTAATGCAGTGTCTACCGAATTAGTTGCATAGTTTAATTTCAGGTGTGCTTAGTTTAATTTGAGGGGTGTGTTGTGCTGAGCCCCCAGCAGAACTATGTTATGTTTCTTCTCGTTACTTTAACTCTTCAGTACGTACATACTAGTATTTCTTACATTTCATCTTTTAGTTGGTATAGTACTACCACTCGTTTCTTCACATTATATACATACAATATATATGGCCAACATCATATAGCCAGCAGTTTAGTTGTCAAAGAATTTCAAGGTGCTTACTTTTGTCAAAGAATTCCAGGGTGCTTAGTTTTATTTGAGGGGTGTGTTGTGCTTGACACCATTATTGTGACTCAAATCTCTTTTTCCATGTTATAATGACATAAATACTGATGGACCAACATGCCAGCTCTCCCTCTATCTCACTATGTTAAAATAAAGTGTGGGGCCTATTGATCCCAACAACATTCTTATTTTCCTGTAAAATTATTCGCTTGGTTACTCCTGACAAGTGGGGCCACACTTATCATTGTGAGAATCGGCTTATTTTTGTCATGTAACATGGTCAACGGGTTTGACGTGAAAATAACAATGTCTAATGTCATTTTTGAGCAAAAATCTAACTTAACGATGGCATTTTTAGATATCTAATTGCATTTTTGAGCAGGCATCTCATGGATCAATGGCATTTTTGAGTAGTTGTAACTTATAATGGCAAAACTGAGTAGTGATAAACAACTAGTGGCATAAAAATAAGAACCCAAGAATAAAATAGGTATGCTAATTTCTTTATTTCTTTAATAGTACTATATGCAGAATTTGGCGACGAGCGCTCTCTATATGTACCACCTTTTTTCTTTAATTTCATCTTGTAAGTTTTTCTCCATGGCGCAATCCATCGATACTACTACTATACAAAAGTATACATTTTCAAAAGTCTAGAGGGAGGGGCAGTCTAGCTTGGTCGCTTTCACGAGAGGTGAGGGCCTTTGTGATTCGACGGCTCATTACTGCTGGAAGGCGGGGCCTTGTGATTTGACTCCTCGTATAAATGTGCCGATGACCTGAGGAGGAGCAAAGAACCGTGCGGTATACTCAAGTTTTCCAATGGAGTAGTACTATGTCGGAGGAGCACGAAACACGGCAGCCCAGTGCCATATGGCGATAAAAATGATCTAATTTGCTAGTCATCTCATTGTTAGCATTATTCTATTCATGCCTCGCAGAGAACGTGACACCTGCGACGAAACATCTGAAGCAAAAGAAGAAACACAGGAGCAAAAGGAGAAGGAAGATTATCACCCCAAATGATCTAATTCACCGCGGAGTCGTAACTGCTTCTTCATCGCCTCCACGACCTCCATCTCCTTGCACGTCTCCTCCGCCATCTTCTTCATTCTGTCCATGACGCGGGATTTCTCGACGTGAGCCTTCATCATCTGTTCCAAGGCCACATTACGTACCTTAACAGCAGCCGGGTGCTCGATGCGGAGCTTCGCCAACTCCCCCTTCTGTTCCATGACATGGGTCTGTAGAATCTTCGTCGAGGAACTACTATTCTCATGCAGCTTCTTCCAGCTGGCGTTCTTCTCCTTCAGCAGGTCGAGCTCGTGGTAGAGCTTCACCTTGTCCTCTTGAAGTTGCAGGATTTCACCGGGCGCCTTCTTCTCCGAGGCAATGCTCTTCTTAAGTAGCATCACCAAGCCAGCGGTGAACTCCCCCTGTTTATTGAGCTCAGCGGGCATGTCGTCAAGGCTCTCCTTCAGCAGCTCCACCAAGCCGTGGATGAACTCCTTCTTATTGAGGTGCTTATTGAGCTGATCGGGCCTGCCGTCGAGGGATAATGACTCCAGCGCCGCTAGCTCGGCATGTTTGCCTCCGCGGCTAGGGCGCTCCTCGGAGCCATCGCCTGCTCATGAGAGATCTTTCGAGGTCTCTACGTGGCGGCGAGCCCTCTCTTTTTTTTCCGCGACCTTGGTTGCCACTCCCTTGTTACGAGTAGTTCTCGACCTAGAGCTCTGCTCACCGGGCCTGGCAAGGACGGACGAAGAAGAAGCACTTATGAGGAGGAAAGGTAGAGTAATTTTCGGTTAGGTAGTTCCCCTTTTTATAACCTAAGTACTAGCACTAGTACTAATACCTGCATAGTGGGAACATGTTCAGGTTTGGTACGTATTAGTAGGTGTGAGTAGGCTTGCACTTAATTGTAGCACTAGTACTTCCGAATGTGATGGGAACAAGGTAAAGATTAATTGATGGTTTTGGTTTCGAGGCCCGAAATGTCTCCCGATGAGTTTACTGGAACATAAATTTCAAGTAGACTACACTGCTCAAATACGTAAATATTATGTTACTGTCAAAAATTGGCACAAAATACAAAGGAGACCAATGGAAGTACTAGTAGCAACCCATGATTTAACTACTCGCATGCGCACAGTGGAGTAGTAATGTCTTTCTTCCGCCCTCACGTCCACTCAATTTGCACACGTCAAATTATCACATGGGGTGGATCTTGGTACAAAATTGGGTCCGCCCGTGTACCCGCGTGTGTGTGCGACGGAATGAGTGCATGCCTGCCGTGCGTGCACATCTTCTCTTCGTGCATGTACCGCCAGTGTGGCTCAGGGAGGACGAGTACATTCTTATGGAACCAGCAGCACGTCACTGTGATCAATCCACACAAGGACGTCGCGACAACGCCTCCACATGTGCCACGTGGCTTCATGAACTGTAAGGGAGACACTGTGTAGCATGCCATTGGAATTCTAATTTACGTGTTTTGCACATACTCGAAGTACTAGTAAGGTACACGTGCATTGCATGCATCAGATTTTGCAACCAAATTATCAATAAATACCACACTATAGCATGTAAGCTCTGAGTCATATATGCCTGTTGTAGACCTTCGTTTAATTCCTATAGTTCATCTCATTCAAAATCAATTAGTTTTTATAAAAAAAGCTAGGGCCTCTTGGATTCGTAGGATTTCCAAAACACGGGAATAGGAAAAACATGGGATTATAATGGAATGTCGTCTTGACTCCTATAGGATTGTACAAGTGTTTGATTGTGCATAGAAAAAACACAGAATTCTTTCAAAGAGGTTTGAGTGGATGGGATGTTTCCTATGAAATCTAGTGCAAATGAATCATATGGAAAAATTCCTATGGGTTTACAATCCTACGAATCAAACAACCAAGATAGGAAAAATTCCTAAGGATTAGAATCCTCCAAAATTCCTTTGAGAATCCTTTGAATCAAAGAAGCCCGCAATCTATTTTATGATTTATGGAATTGTGCGTTGTAAAGCATAAAGTAAAAAAACAAATAGTGGCAATTCAACTAGAAAAAAAGTTTTGGCGGTTATGATATGGAAGATTCTTGAACAAAGGAGAACCACTGTTGTTTTGAGGTTTTTGCATTATGCTTAAGTTCAACCATGGAGTCTGCTAGATTGTACATGTGGCAAAATCCGGTGGGGGGCTAGAATATGGTGCGAGGTGCCGAGTGGAGGGAGACTATGAAGGAGTTCACAAGTGCGAGATCGATATTTAGGGACAGGGGGCGAGAACGTGCGCTGTTGCGCGAAGTGGCGGAGCCATGAAAAATAAATGAGCTAGGGCGCCAAGCATTACTAATCCTTTATGAGGAGGGCCAGTTCATGAACTTAAACCATTTTTACCAGCAATTGTGTAATGATCACATTCATATTAGCCTCGATATATAGTGATGTTAGGGAGGGGCAGGGCCCTTGCTTCCCCCTGTCTTCGCCATTGTGCGCGCGTCTGAGAGATGAAGCGGAAGGCATGGATGATGAGAGGGGGACGTTGGATATATAATTAATGTGGGTGTATTAGCTATATGTGTAATCCTATATAGAGAGGTATAGATTGATCGATGTGGATGTGGGAAAGAGGGTGAGACCTCACTAGATATAAAGATTGATCGGTTTGTGTGGAAAACTACGAAGGACCTAGCTATATACACACACACATAGAGGAACATCGATCGTTGCGCATGCACGTGAGAGATAAAGAATGCCCGATAAGATGGAGAGGGGGATGTGTGTGTGTGTGTGCCTTCATGGGATACTGACCTAAAGAAAAAGATTGCATGTGTGCGATGGATAATGCCGACTGGTAGTGTGTGTGCATGCATGCACGAGAGAAAGTTAGTGGTACAATTATAAAGAGAAGACAACTGTGTGGGTGTAAAAGACTAGGTGAGGTCATAATCAATGTAAAGTTGAATCCAAATATTTGAATAAGAGATCATGATGTTTGAAACCCATGCATGCATGAGTATAACGGAGATCTGCGCGGTGTGGTTTGGAAACGAGCATGTTGTAATGTATACACATTGAACAAGGTCAGACTAATTTGAATTTGAGATACCGATGGCAGACATCGTTTGGCCACATTGCATCCGTGCATGGACACACTATTCTAATTGGAGATGATGGGTGGCTTTCGCATCACATATCTATTTCTATACCCCTATATATTATATTATATATTTTTATATAGTGTGCGGGTAACTTTAACTTTGAAAGATGGTCGTTGGATGAGGCGAATCCGATGGTGCAGAGATGGCAAATTTGAGCACTACTGGCCGTTGGATATCATCTAGATTCCACCAGATTTCTCCACATGTACAATCTAGAAGACTCCTTGGTTGAACTTAAGCATAATGCACAAACCTCAAAACACAAACACTTCTTCTTTGTTCTAGAATCTTCCGTATCAGAATTGCCCAAATGTTTTTCTACATGATTTGCCATTAGTTGTTTTTACTTTATGTCTTACAACGCACAATTCCATGAATCTCAAAATAGATTAGCTTTCTTATAAAAACTAGATGCTTTTGAATGAAATTAACTATAAGAATTAAAGGAACATCTACATCATGCATATATGGTTCAAAGCTTACATTCTATAATGTGGTATTTATTCTTTATTTGGTTGCCAAATCTCATGCGTGCAATGCACGTATACCTTACTAGTCTAAATGGTGTTTGTGTGTGTTGTGCGTGTTAAACACATTGTACGTAGTATATCATACATGGTTTAGATTCCGAACATCTAGCTAGAGCATACATGTACTATGATTTGAATTCAACACAAAATGGATACATATATTTGAATTTGAGATCGTTGTACATGTAGTTTGTATTTATATAGGAATTTACTTCTCCTATATTCATGTCATGTGTTGTGAAGATAATATTTAGATGGCTGTATAACTAACCCGAGTACAATCCCATTGAAACAGGGAAAATATACTCACATTTAGTCCATATGCTAGACAACACACATTGTTTTTTTATTGTTGAGGGAAGTGAAAATTGTTTTGGTACTGTACATGTTATGTTTGTTGTCCCGATTTAGTTTCTTTTTTTTGTATTTGAATGCATTTCTAGTAATATAGTAAAACGAGACATGGCACTCTCTAGTGATGAGGAGCGAATTGTCTTTTTTTTTGGGTACACGTTAAGCTTGTTCTCCCAATATTTCGAGCCGCGCCTTGTTATGCCAAAATTTCAAGCTAGCGTCTCTGTCTATCGTGCTACGAAACTCCCGCCTCTTCAACCTGCGCCTTGTTACCCCAAAATATTTAAGATATATCTTTGTCTCGTTGTGCTCCGACAACTCCCTCCATCTCAACCCGCGCCTTGCTATTCCAAAATTACAACGCGCGCGAAAACTCCCACCTCCTGTGAAATCCCGACACGTGAAAAGCCCGTGGTACCCCTGAACTGAAAGAACCGCCTCAAATCGGTGGGGCTACTTTTGTAACTTACCCCACATTTCGGACAAGCGCGTCCCTAAGCCATGGTTCCCCACTCGCATCCCATCCTCCCACCCATTCGTACACCAAGGCCGCGAAAACCCGCGAAGCCCCACACCCTCCTTCGTTTGCCACCCAGCCGGAGCCTCTTCCCCGACGACGTCATCCACAGCAACACCTCGACGTCTGAGGGAGTCCTGGACTAGGGGGTGTCCGGATGGCCGAACTATCATCATCGGCCGGACTCCAAGACTATGAAGATACAAGATTGAAGACTTCGTCCCGTGTCCGGATGGGACTTTCCTTGGCGTGGAAGGCAAGCTTGGCGATACGGATATGTAGATCTCCTACCATTGTAACCAACTCTATGTAACCCTAGCCCTCTCCCGTGTCTATATAAACCGGATGGCTTTAGTCCATAGGACGAACAACAATCATACCATAGGCTAGCTTCTAGGGTTTAGCCTCCTTGATCTCGTGGTAGATCTACTCTTGTAACACACATCATCAATATTAATCAAGCAGGACGTAGGGTTTTACCTCCATCAAGAGGGCCCGAACCTGGGTAAAACATCGTGTCCCTCGTCTCCTGTTACCATCCGCCTAGACGCACAGTTCGGGACCCCCTACCCGAGATCCGCCGGTTTTGACACCGACATTGGTGCTTTCATTGAGAGTTCCTCTGTGCCGTCACCATCAGGAAGGATGCCTTTTCCCGTCTTTAAAGACGACACCATCGTCAAGGGAGCTTTGGCCGCTGGCCAGACTATCCGGCTAGGCGGTTTTCTTATGACCGCCTGTTCGGCCACCGCTCCGACAATGACCTCTCAGGTCATTAAAAGTGATCTTCACGTCAGCTCGGAATTCGCTGAGCAGCTAGATCCGATTGAGCTCTCCTCCGTAAACAAGCTCTTGGATCGCATCGCCGCCCTGGGAGTCGCTACCGACTATGATCAGATTGGGCTTAAAACCGATCTGAGAGAAATTAACTCTCCCCAGGTTACCCACCATGTTGTTGTGGTAGAGGAACAATGCGGCGACCCTTCTTTTATGTTAAAATACAACTATGTCCGGATTCCCGATCCCTCCATGCCGGATTCCCGCGGAGGGACGGACACTAATCAAATACTGAACCTAAAGTCAGGCATCAGACCAGATTCGTTGGAAAGCGTCCAGCAAACCAATCTTCCGAATCCGGAAGATTCTTGGCCTTTGAGCCCCAGATCGGGCGGGGTTCCGAACTTGATTCCACCCGCCCACCCAAACATAAGCGATCTATCTCAAATACGGCAAGAGCCCGATGAAACAGTACATCATTACTGGGCTAGATTCCTTCTGGTTCTGAACAGGATAAAGGACTGCCGTGAAGAAAGCGCGATTTCAATCTTCTGCAACAATTGCACGGACAAGGGAATCATAAACGCCATCAGTCGTTGCGAAGTTACATGCTTCGCCAACCTAGCGACCATTGTACAAAAATACTGCGCGATGGAGAGTGCCTGGAAAACCAAAACTAGGTTTTGGGACAATCCGGCCGTGAATACAACCCCAGTCCGAAATAAAAGGGTGCGTCATACTCAAGCACCTGGGTTAAAAACCAAAAAGCAAAAACCCCCTAAAGGGTATGGAACCGTACTAGAGGGATGGCTCAACGGACCCTGCAAAATCCACAGTACGGAGGGCGCCACTCCAACACATAGCCTTCGAGCTTGTTGGATATTACGGCAGGTGGCCAAAAGTGGTGAAGGCTTTTTAGCCCCGGGCAATTAGCCCAGCAGCACCAGTACGGTATTAACAGTCTTCGAGACTTTCGCATCAAATAGCATGCGGAAACGAACAATCCGCAGCCTCGCCGAAGTCTACCAAGCAGCAACAGCAAATCCATGGAGTGACAGGGCTATCACCTTCAATGCCAGCGACGAACCTAAATTCCGAACAGCCAGAGCACCAGCCGCATTGGTCCTCAGTTCGATAGTGGACGGCTTTCGTCTTACCAAGGTACTCATGGATGGCGGCAGCGGATTAAACCTCATCTATGAAGAAACCCTTCAAAAAATGGAAATTGATTGGAGCCGCATCGAGCGGAGCAGCACAACCTTCAGGGGAATAATCCCTAGTCAAGAAGTACGCTGCACAGGAAAAATCACACTACTCGTCGTCGAACGAGAAACAGAAGGGCACAGATTCCCCCTTCAAAAACCAGTGTACTACGTATCCACTGTCTTAACTCCATGCAAGTCCCGGTACCCACATTATCAAAAGATAGCGTATGCGGTGTTCCTGGCATCCCGGATCTGCGACACTACTTTCAAGAGTGTCCCATAATGGTGGCCTCTGAAGTACCTCTCAACGATATTATAAACAATCGCGATGCAACGGGCAGGATTGCAAAATGGGCCATTGAGCTCTTACCATTCGACATAAAATACAAACCACGGCGAGCTATAAAGTCGCAAGTCCTGGCTGACTTCGTCGCCGAATGGACCGAAGCCGAAGTCCCTAAAGAGTACGACGCGTACTCCAATTGGATCATGCATTTCGACGGATCCAAAATGTTGGCTGGCTTGGGGGCTGGCGTCGTCTTGACGTCCCCAACTGGAGACACAGTCCAATACATACTTCAAATAATGTACATGGACTCCAACAACGCAGCCGAATACGAGGCCCTTCTACACGGCCTCCGGATGGCAATATCCATGGGCATTCAACGCCTAAAGGTGCCCGGGGATTCAAACCTCGCAATATCCCAAGTAAATGGAGACTTTGACGCCAAAGATCCGAAAATGGCAGCTTACCACAACGCCGTCCTAAAAATGTCAGCTCGGTTCGAAGGACTCGAATTCCATCATGTAGCCCGGGATAATAACCAGGAAGCAGACGTGTTAGCACGCATCGGCGCAAAACGTGATGCCGTCCCTCCAAACATCTTCCTGGAACGGCTCTTTAAGCCATCCGTATTATGGGAAGAGGAGTCCGGAAATAACAATCCGGAGCCAGCTACATCACCTAACTCAGACAATTCTGACACAATCGGCGGCTCAGCCAATGAAATAACACCTTCAAGCCACGAAATAATGGCAGTAATTGCCCCGTGGACAGAACCATTCCTAGCCTACTTAATTAGGCAGGAACTTCCCGAAGACCAAAACGAGGCCCGCTGCATAGTTCGGCGATCTAAAGCCTACAAGGTCCATGAGGGAGAACTTTATAAGAAAAGCACAACTGAAGTCCTTCAAAGGTGTATCTCCGAAGAGGAGGGCGAAATCTCCTGGCTGAAATTCACGCCGGACTCAGCGGGCACCATGCCGCAGCTCGGGCCCTTGTAAGCAAGGCCTTCCGTACAAGATTTTATTGGCCAACAGCCCGGGCAGATGCTCAGAACTTAGTCCAACGATGCGTCGGTTGCCAGCTCTTTGCTAATCAGAGCCACATGCCACCCACCGCCCTCAAATCTATACCCATCACCTGGCCGTTCGCGGTCTGGGGGCTTGACATGGTTGGACCCCTTAAATGGGGAACCCACAAGCACAAATACTTATTGGTCATGGTGGACAAATTCACCAAATGGATTGAAGCCAAGCCGGTTAAGACGGCAGAATCCGGACCTGTGATAGACTTCATATCCGGGGTAGTACACCGTTTTGGCGTCCCCCACAGCATCATCACTGATAACGGCACAAATTTCACGGCCGACGAGGTTAAACTCTGGTGCAAAAACATGGGCATCAAGATCGACTACGCTTCAGTCTATCACCCCCAAACTAATGGTCAAGTCGAGCGAGCAAATGGTCTAATCATGAGCGGCATCAAACCCAGACTAGTGCGGTCCCTCAAGGAATCTAACACGCACTGGGTAGAGGAGCTCGACTCCGTACTCTGGGGGCTGCGGACCAGGCCAAACCGAACTACCAGATTCACACCATTTTTTATGGTGTACGGCGCAGAGGCCGTTCTGCCCTGCGATATAATTCATGACTCACCTCGCGTGCGCATGTACGAAGAAAGAGAAGCCGAGCTGGATCGGCAGGACAGTTTGGACGCCTTAGAAGAGGAGCGAGACGTGGGAAAAGCTTGTTCCGCGTTTTATCAACAGCAGGCTCGAAGATATCAAAGCAAAGAAGTACGGGCCAAAACTTACAATGTTGGCGAACTTGTTCTACGCCTGCCGGACAAGAAAAAGGACAAACTTAAGCCCAAGTGGGAAGGTCGCTTCATTATCGACCAAGTCCTGACCGGCGGAGCATACCGTCTACGTAATGCCTCTGACAACCGACTCGAGCCGAACCCATGGAACGCAGCCCGTCTCCGAAGATTCTACGCCTAACGCTGGACTCAGAGTTCGTCTCACCCCTCCGTCCACCTTTTTACATTTTCTCTGTCTCTTGTCCCCATCCTTCTTGCCAGTTTTTTTCAATACCTTTGATAGGCTGATTTGAGCATTGTTCGCACACACTTGATGTGCTCCTAGCACTCATTATACTTGGGGGCTTCTTTAACAGAAGCTTATTTATATGGGCTTCATACCCAACAGATGTGTCATACTTCCGCATGTACCTTTTATTCACCATTATATGCATTGATATGACTTAAGTTTTGGCCAAGCTGGGTTGCCTGGCTCCTGTGCTTACCCCTACGTTCCCGATTGTTCGGCTAGGAGGTAAAGGGAGCACCTCTGCGATTGTTACTGCCGGGTCAGCCGGATGTGTACCTCAGACTGGGTGAAGCCGAAAGCTAGCGTTCTTAAGAGAATATTCGGTCGGTGACTTTAAAGATGATTTATTACTTACATATTTATTTGCCCCCAGATGCTTTTTCTGCTATTTTCGCAGTCCGGACATGCACTTTAGGGCATGCCTCCCCAGGGAAAGGAACCCTTAACGGAACTATTCTCCCTGGAAGATGTTTCTTACTAACCATGTAATATAACATAGCTAGTTGGGCACTTGTCTGATAAAGCAATTATGACCCCGACACCTTGTCTCCACGCATGCCCCGGTTCTTCTATAACCGTAAGGGTATTCGGACACACTTCGGACTGTTGGGTCCCGAGGTTGAAGCGAAAAGGTCTGCAAAGACAAACGATCTACAATCCGGCTAGAAGGCATTTTACATGTCATTTCAAATTACATCGTCAAACTGACTGAGTGTACTCCTCTTCAATCCCATCTAACAGGCTGTCTAATTTACAGTCCTGTTGGGAATATTTCGCGGCCATTTCTACTTGGCCGTACAGCTCACAGGGATCTCCTTCCCATCAGGCCCCGCAGGTCCGACCTCGGCCATGTGGTTTGGGTCAGCCTTCAGGTACCGCGTCTTCACCATGGCCCAGGCCTCCCTGGCACCTTGACGGCAGGCCGATATCTTCCACAGACGGAGGCGTCGCCGTGCTCCCTGAAGCTTCTCAGCAAGCCCTCCAAGGCCCTCGGGTAGGGAGACGGAAGGCCATAAAGCCTGAACGACGCCACTCATCGCCTGCCGAACACGTTCGAGCAGTTGCACCAGCTCGGGAAGTTGGTCACCCGTTGAACCAGGCATTTCCTCCGCAGGGCGACCTGTGAGCACACCTAAAGACACATTTATGTCAATCGACTTCCTCGCCGAATTCTTCTTTTCAAAGGAATTTGCTCAAGCACTTACTATAAATGCCGCGATGAAGCCGCTGATTCTCCTTCACGAAGCCAGACAGCTGGGCCCGAACACCTTTTAGCTCTTCTCCTAGCTGGGTGTGGGTATCTTGGAGCTTGTTTCTCTCCTGCTGCACCTTCATAAGCACCCTCTCACCGGCCTTTAGCTGACGCAGTAGCTGTTGCTTGTCCGGATCTAGTCCAGCGCCCTCTGCAATATCATTGTCAGAGTTACGCACACACCGCACCTTGTTAACTACTTATCTTTTCGAAGTACATATTACCAGCGGGGGTCTCTGTGGCTCCCCCTGTGGTGGCTAGTGCGGCCTCAAGTTGGGCCTTGCACTCTTGGAGCTCATGAGACAGGTGGGTCTTCTTCTCCGTAAGATCCTGCATAATAAATGATCCTTAAATCAGTTATTTTAACTATTTTAAGTCTCGGGGGCTACTAGCATATATAACTATTAAAATTACTTACCCGTATGTCCTTCACATACTGCTCCGTGGCTCTGGTTAAACCATCTTGAGCAGCACGGAGGTGCGCGTTTCCCGCATCAAAGGCATTCAACGCCTCCGGGGAGAAACACGCGTCACGAAGAACTGTCCGGCGATGCCTGTGATTCATGGCGCTCTCCACCTCAGACTGGGTGGCGGACAGCCTATGGGCATCCTCCATCGGAGGAGCATCCGGCACTTGCCTTGTGCTCGCCTCCACTTCTGGACCACGCGATGGAGCATGGCTGGTGGAGGCTTGATTAGCAACCTCTCCGGACACTGTCCGGCGAGCGCTCTTTCTCCTGGAAAAAGTTATGAGCATTAATATACCTCCTAGGGATCCTTCCCTTAAAAACAACGGTGCGTTGTACCGTTGCGGCGACATTTTGATTTGCGTCGCACTCCTCTTCCGCCTGCTGGGCCGAACTGACCCTTGCTGGTCAGCCGCCGCAAGTTCGGCTTCCCGTCTTAAAGGCACCTCCTGCGATGCACCATCAGTATAGGATGGTCAGAATTGAGCATGGATCAAATGATGGTGTCAAGACCTCGGTCGTAGTCACCTGGGAGGCCGGAATTAAACCGGGGTAGTTAGCCGTAATGGCGACTAGGGCATCGTCCATGCTAAGTTGGTGGAACACCCCGTCAATCAGCTCCACCTTTATGTCCGGATCCTCTTCGGAGGTCGGATCAAGGGATCGTTCCAGATCCTCGGGCTGTGGAGTTAGGCTTCGTATGCCCTCCATGTCCCGGCGCAGCTCCTGCGTCGAAATCACAAAGTAAAATACTTGACTTTGGAAGTATGGATCGGGTAGATAAGCGTCCGCTTACCCAGCTCCGAGGGTTATTCATGGAGAATCCGTTTAATGGATTCGTGCGGAGAAAGTCCTCCTCCTCCCCCTTGTACAAGACAGACAGGATCTTTGCCAGATCGGCTGCCGAGCTCAGCCCACTGCGGCCATGACGGGTGGCGTCGTCTTCCCCGTTGAAATCCCACATAGGGTGGCCGCTATATTGGAGTGGCTGCACCCCTCGCATAATGCACGTGGCCATGATTCCAATCATGGTCAATCCGGAGTGGGCCAGTAACCTAATCCGGCCCATCAGATAATGGACGCTCCTATCATCCTCCCGTTGAGGGCTCCGTGGGCGCCCAACTCAGCCGTTTCTTCAAGGGAGCATTGCTGAACTCCGCGAGGCCGATCCGAACTGGATCCGGCAGAGGGGCGTCCTCCATGTAGAACCATTCCGAAGGCCAGTCTTCGGACGCCTTCTTCGGGGTGCTGGATAGATATCCGGTCCCGGCGATGCGCCATATTTCGGCTCCGCCCACTTGATATATTGACCCCTCATAAGAACGGGGTACAAGGCAAAACAATCTCTTCCACAGCGCAAAATGGGGCTCGATGCCCAAGAACAGCTCGCAAAGAGCTACAAAGCCCGCGATGTGCAAAATGGAGGCAGGTGTGAGGTGGTGAAGTTGGAGTCCGTAGAACTCCAGGAGCCCCCGGAGAAACGGATGTATGGGAAATCCGAGTCCCCTTATTAGATAAGGGACGAAGCATACCCGCTCTCCTTTGGAAGGGTTGGGAACGCTCTCTGCCTGCTTTCCACCCTTGAAGGTGGCCAGTCCGGCTCGAACCGGAACCATGAAAGCTGGGGGAAGATATCCCTCGGTTTGGAGCGCCACTAGCTCGCTGTGTGGAACTGAGCATCTCCCCCAATCTCCTGGCTTAGGGCTGGGAGCGCGAGAGGAGGAGCCGCGTCGACTATCCATGATGGAATGGAATTTTGTCAGAAGCGCTTCAATGAGAACTTGCGAATGGAGGATGGTGTGAGCTAGATCTAGATCCTCGCCTCTCTTATAGGCGGCTCGTTCGCACGGCTCGGGGGTAAAATGTAAAAATACCCTAGCTTTTCGCATTCATACGACACGTGGAAGAAGGTCATTATTGGGCGTAGAAGCCAAGGAGCGCAACATTTATGAGGAAGCCGGACACTATTCGACAGGAACATAAAGTTTGAAGGAGAACCCGCCTTGCAACGCCGAAGACAACATGGGCGCAGGACTCGTCGTCATTGAAGCCAGGTTCGGGGGCTACTGAGGGAGTCCTGGACTAGGGGGTGTCTGGATGGCCGAACTATCATCATCGCCGGGACTCCAAGACTATGAAGATACAAGATTGAAGACTTCGTCCCGTGTCCGGATGGGACTTTCCTTGGCGTGGAAGGCAAGCTTGGCGACACGGATATGTAGATCTCCTACCATTTTAACCGACTCTGTGTAACCCTAGCCCTCTCTGGTGTCTATATAAACCGGATGGCTTTAGTCCATAGGACGAACAACAATCATACCATAGGCTAGCTTCTAGGGTTTAGCTTCCTTGATCTCGTGGTAGATCTACTATTGTAACACACATCATCAATATTAATCAAGCAGGACGTAGGATTTTACCTCCATCAAGAGGGCCCGAACCTGGGTAAAACATCGTGTCCCTTGTCTCCCGTTACCAATCGCCTAGACGCACAGTTCGGGACCCCCTACCCGAGATCCGCCTGTTTTGACACCGACAATGTCCCTCATCCACCGTACCTGATGAGAATCTATCATTGATCTCGTCATCCCGCCGGTTCAGCCACCATGTCCTCCACCTCCAAGGAACTACCCCGATGTTCCCCTCGTCTTTCGCGCCACCTCCATTCCCACACCGCCGTCTTCACCTGCAGCACCGCAAGAGCAGCATCATCACCATTTCCTCGGATGAAGCTGCGGCCTAATCGGTGCCACCAAAGAGGTTGTACACTAATCACCGAATTTTCTTCTTGAGTCAATCTCACGATGCTGCCGCCGCTCGGCCCCGAGCCGACACGGCGTGGCTCTATCCATGGCGGTGTTGCCGGCCACTTCCTCCACGGCGTCGCTCCCTCGGCGGCGACGTCCACATCAGTAGGAGCTGCTGCTGCTTTAGCTCTCGCTCGCGCTGCTGCTCTGCTCTTGCTCTCGGTCCCCTGCCTATTCTGCTCTTGCTATTGCTCTTGCTCGTGTTGTTGCTCTCGCTCTTGCTCTTCCTTGCGATGTTGCTCCGATTTAGCTACACTTCAGTCAACTGAATCAACTTTTGGGTCAGTCGATTTTCATGGGGGGGCTCGCCGGAGAGGTACCCCACTATCTATCTTAGGGTTCAGGGTGGGGGAGGTGGTTGCCGTCGGTGGTGGGGCGGTGGCGTGGGGATTGCCGGAGAAAAAGCTCGGCACGGGGGGGCCTAGAGGGATGGCCGGGGCGGCGGCGGACCGGCGGTGGGCAGTGTTTTCAGGGAGGGCGGGGCGGCGCACCGCCGGCCGCGGGCGACGGGGGGCGGCTGTTTGGCCGGTGGTGGCTGGCGGCTCAGGGGGGTGGAGGTTGAAGATGAACTACATGCCCTTGATTTCGTATCCAACGGCTGCAAAATCGACTGACCAGAGATGAAAAGGTCAGTCGACTGACGTGTAGCCTCACATCTAGTGCGTTCAGTTTTGACAGTAAAATTCAGTTTTGACAGAAAAATTTAGTTTCGATAGTTAAGTTCAGTTTCGACAGTTAAATTCAGTTTTGACAGTTAAGTTCAGAGATGAGCGGCTGATGTATTTTACATCTAGCACTTTGTGGTTATGTATTTTACATTATCTATTGGAGATGCTATTAGAATTCCACTTAGGTTAACATTGTCTCTCTTGTCCTGCTTCAGCCTCTGCGTCGTACAACTCACAAGAGCTGCTCCAACAACAAAACCCTCCATCACAGCGGAGTAGCACCTCAGGCTCCATCTCCAGACACCTAAGATCTTCTTCCCCTCCTCCGACAACCAAGTCAGCCAGAGCATCCTCATCAGCCAATCCAATCACACTGAGATCGACATGGCTTCGCCAAAGAGGTTGTACACTTGTTGCATCTCTTTTTTACTCTACATGTTATATATATTGTCCACTGAGCACACGTCGTAACATGAAATACGATTATTTTATCCTACTATACGACAAGCAGTGAGGTACTATGCAACTTAGCTATCCGTGATGGACTCTCTTGAACATCATCATTATTTATCTCTGTGAGTTTGAGTTGTGCATTTGTCGATGTGCCTGGGAGTTGAGCTAGTAGGCGGTGGCCTGAGTCCAAAGTAATAGAAGTACCACAAAAACATTTTTTAGTGTAGGCTTTTTCTTGCTCAAGCCTACCTACTAGAATCGCCAGTCCTTGAAAGGAAAAGTGAATGAAAAACATAGGAATTGGAAAGTTTCCTATGGTACTACTTTTCATGAATTTGGTGCAAAGGAATGGAGCAAAGGAAAAATGTAGGATTTGTTCCTTTAGTGTCTCCTTGAAAGAAAAACCATAGGAATTCTAATTTCCACTTGTCCTCCTTTTCATATTCCTATTCATGAAGCATAAGACTAAGAGATAGTAGCGTAATAGCATTATAACCGTACGTTTTCTTGTGATTTGACTTAAGCTCACCATGCTTCTTTGCATCCTGTGATCTTCCAATTCTTGTGAATCAAACACCCAGATTGGCAAAATCCCTCGTTTTTAAATTCTCTATTTTGCATGTGCATTCCTATCCTATTCCTGTCTATTTCCTATCCCTGCATTGTTAGAATCCTCAAATTCAAACAAGCCCTTACACAATTACTTCTGTTACAGATATGTGTCAAAGAAAACCTTGTGTGGTTTGTCCTGCTCCTGCGGTGCTGTGTTCCACCCCAGCTCAACTGCTCCAATGATGGAAGGGTTCACCACAGCAGGGATCCGCTCTCCAGACTATCTTACGCCGCCTCAGATCTTCTTCCCCACCGCCGACAGCCACGACAACTGCATTACTATCATCTACTGAGTAGATGACCTTGAGGTCGCACTCTTCCGTGTGTGCTTACGTTATGCATCGCTTAATATGATGAAATGCTACATTATCGTCGTGTTCACCTATTAGACTCTGAGTCAGGTCCAAACTAATGCTGAAACTTGAGTTTTTAAATGGTTGTGGGGTACATATTGGGGCAGCAATTAGTACTATCTATCTACTATCTGGTTAATCTCAGGTGTCTACTATGAGTTTCATGTTGGGTGCAAACAAACATTAAAGGAGCCATTATCTGTATTTTTTAACTAAAGCTATTATCTGCCTGCTATCATTGGTTTTGGGTCTATCCATAGTTTGCTACATCACTCTGGATTTGTGCATGCACTCCTTATATAATCTAACTATGTTTTATTCCTATGCATGTCCGTTATTGTACACAATGGAACTGATCATGTAGAGCAAAAGAGACGAGCCTTGCGTGACAATAAAATTTCATGCTGACGTCGCTCCATGGTGGGCGCAAAGGCAGATCCCCCTCCACCCATTTGTGATCGTAATCAACAGGAAGATAACTGCTCTGAGGGGGACTCAGAAGGAGCAGACCACTCCTATTTACCCCATGAGGTCTTCACTCTAACTTGGCATGCTGATGTTGGTAATATCATGCATATGGTGCCTTGCATTGCTTACTGTATACATCAAAGATGTCATCTGCTTAGTTTAGACATGCTTTGTGTCAATGCCATCTGTTTAGCTTCTTTATCGTATATGTGAATCATGCAATGCCATCTTGTTTAGCCAGACATCATATATGTGAATTTTGCAATGCCACCCTGGTTAGCCAGTCATCTTATATGTGAATTATATCATGCCATCATTTTTTATTATGTGTTAAATTTGTCAACAATTTTAGTACATACAATTTGCCACTGAGTCAGCCAAGCTCTGGCAGACCCTTCAAGCATCAGAGGAAGGTGCTTCATGGCCACCTCATCGCTGCCATCGCCGATGTGCACAGTCACTCGGTAATCTTCGAGCCAAGTATCGGGCTTCGACTCACCCGTAAACTTGCTGATGCCAGACGCCAATATGAAGTTATGGGGTATCTCAGCAGCTCTAATGGCCCTTCCAAAACACTTGGGGCTGGAAACATGGACTCTGCCTCCACTGGGTCTGTCCTGATACAGCCCTTCTCTGTATGCTCCGTTCCGATCGACCAGACCTTGCACAAGGATGGACCTTGTGTCAAAGCCCGGTTCTCTAGGGTCGACTGGAACTCTGCGGTCGTTCCCATACGGACGCCTGTCGTAATTGCGCTGGGGCGCGTATAACCCATCCCTCGGAAGGGGCGAAGGCACTCGACGGTAGTTGTCGCGGGCATACTCGGGATCATATTCGCCATGAGCCCTTCCCAGGTACCGATCCTGACGGTGATCACAACCTCCCTGTCGCAAAGGGGACCTTGGACTGTGAGTCGACTAAACGGTGTCTGCTCTCACTGACCTGCTGTGGATTTTGTTCCACGACGGGGAAACAACGGAGTTCTGGTCTCCTGCTACTCGGAGCAGCACCCTGATCTGTTCCAGGCCTCTCCTAGCCTCTGATCAGGACGGCTGAATAGACTCTGCAATACGGGCAGCCGCTCCCAAATTCTGAATCAATGTACGGAATACCTGAGTTTTCGATAGAAATAACTGTCGTGCGTGTCGACTGGATTCAGGAATCAGTCGATGAGCACGTTCATGGAGAGAATGTTGGAGATTCTCCAAACGAGTGCGCTCAGCTAGAGTGGCCAGGCGCACTGCCTCCAAGGCCCGGGCCTCGGCGGTTTCCCTGATGATGGGAGTCTGGAGAGCCTTGATAACCCACAAGTATAGGGGATCGCAACAGTTTTCGAGGGTAGAGTATTAAACCCAAATTTATTGATTCGACACAAGGGGAGCCAAAGAATATTCTCAAGTATTAGCAGCTGAGTTGTCAATTCAACCACACCTGGAAACTTAGTATCTGCAGCAAAGTGTAGTAGCAAAGTAATATGATAGTGGTGGTAACGGTAACAAAAGTAAAGACAACAAAAGTAATGTTTTTGGTATTTTTTAGTGATTGTAATAGTAGCAATGGAAAAGTAAATAAGCGAGAACCAGTATATGGAAAACTCGTAGGCACCGGATCAGTGATGGATAATTATGTCGGATGTGGTTCATCATGTAACAGTCATAACATAGGGTGACACAGAACTAGCTCCAGTTCATCAATGTAATGTAGACATGTATTCCGAATATAGTCATACGTGCTTATGGAAAAGAACTTGCATGACATCTTTTGTCCTACCCTCCCGTGGCAGCGGGGTCCTATTGGAAACTAAGGGATATTAAGGCCTCCTTTTAATAGAGAACCGGAACAAAGCATTAGCACATAGTGAATACATGAACTCCTCAAACTATGGTCATCATTGGGAGTGGTTCCGATTATTGTCACTTCGGGGTTGCTGGATCATAACACATAGTAGGTGACTATAGACTTGCAATATAGGATCAAGAACTCACATATATTCATGAAAACATAATAGGTTCAGATCTGAAATCATGGCACTCGGGCCCTAGTGACAAGCATTAAGCATAGCAAAGTCATAGCAACATCAATCTCAGAACATAGTGGATACTAGGGATCAAACCCTAACAAAACTAACTCGATTACATGATAAATCTCATCCAACCCATCACCGTCCAGCAAGCCTACGATGGAATTACTCACGCACGGCGGTGAGCATCATGAAATTGGTGATGGAGGATGGTTGATGATGACGACGGCGCCGAATCCCTCTCTCCGAAGCCCCGAACGGACTCCAGATCAGCCCTCCCGAGAGAGATTAGGGCTTGGCGGCGGCTCCATATCATAAAACGCGATGATTTCTTCTCTCTGATTTTTTTCTCCCCGAAAGCCACTATATGGAGTTGGAGTTGGCGTCGGAGGGCCACCAGGGGGCCCACGAGGTAGGGGGCGCGCCCAGGGGGCGGCCACCCTCGTGGACAGGGTGTGGGCCCCCCGGTCTTCATCTTTGGCAAGGATTTTTTATTATTTATTCTAAGATATTCCATGGAGTTTCAGGTCGTACCGAGAACTTTTATTTTCTGCACATAAAACGAAATCATGGCAATTTTGCTGAAAACAGCGTCAGTCCGGGTTAGTTCCATTCAAATCATACAAGTTAGAGTCAAAAACAAGGGCAAAAGTGTTTGGAAAAGTAGATACGACGGAGACGTATCAACTCCCCCAAGCTTAAACCCTTGCTTGTCCTCAAGCAATTCAGTTGACAGACTGAAAGAGAAAAAAGAAAAACTTTTACAAACTCTGTTTGCTCTTGTTGTTGTAACATAAAAAACCAGCATTCAAGTTTCATCAAATATTATGAATTAACCATACTAACAATAACACAAAGGTCTCACAATTACTCATACCAATAGCATAATCAGCTAGCGAGTTATAATAATAAAACTCGGATGACAACACTTTCTCAAAATAATCATAACATGATATAACAAAATGGTATCTCGCTAGCCCTTTCTGCGACCGCAAAACATAAATGCAGAGCACCTTCAAAGATCAAGGACTGACTAAACATTGTAATTCATGGTAAAAGAGATCCAGCCAAGTCATACCCAATGTAAACCAATTATAATGAATGCAAACAAGAGTGTGCTCTCCAGCGGGTGCTTTTGAATAAGAAGGGTGATGACTCAACATAAAAGTAAATAGATAGGCCCTTCGCAGAGGGAAGCAGGGATTTGTAGAGGTGCCAGAGCTCGGTTTTTAAAATAGAGATTGAATAACATTTTGAGCGGCATAGTTTTGCTGTCAACGCAACAACTATGAGATGACGATATCTTCCATGCTAAACAAATTATAGGCGGTTCCCAAATAGAATGGTAAAGTTTATACTCCCCCTCCTCCACAGGCATCAATCCATGGCTTGCTCGAAGCAACGAGTGCCTCCAACATTCAATGGGTCCCAGGGGGAGTTTTGTTTGCAATTATTTTGATTTAGTTTGCATAAAGCATGGGACTGGGCATCCCGGTGACCAGCCATTTTCTCGTGAATGAGGAGCGGAGTCCACTCCTCTTGAGAATAACCGCCTAACATGGAAGATAAGGGCAGCCCTAGTTGAGACATGAGCCGCTCGAGCATACAAAACAGAATTTCATTTGAAGGTTTGGAGTTTGGCATATACAAATTTATGGAACGGCAGGCAAATACCGCATATAGGTAGGTATAGTGGACTCATAAGGAACAACTTTGGGGTTTAAGGAGTTTGGATGCACAAGCAGTATTCCCGCTTAGTACAGGTGAAGGATAGCAAAAGAGTGGGAAGCGACCAACTGAGAGAGCGACAACAGTCGTAAACATGCATTAAAATTAATTTACACCGAATACAAGCATGAGTAGGATATAATCCACCATGAACATAAATATCATGAAGGCTATGTTGATTTGATTCAACTACATGCGTGAACATGTGCCAAGTCTAGTCACTCAATTCATTTAAAGGAGGATACCATCCCATCATACCACATCATAATCATTCTAATAGCATGTTGGCACGCAAGGTAAACCATTATAACTCATAGCTAATCAAGCATGGCACAAGCAACTATAATCTTTAAATGTCATTGCAAATATGCTTACTTCATAATAGCTAACTAAGGAACGATGAATCATCATATTTACAAAAACAAGAGAGGTCGAGTTCATACCAGCTTTTCTCATCCCAATAAGTCCATCATATATCGTCATTATTGCCTTTCACTTGCACGACCGAACAATGTGAATAATAATAAGAGTGCACGTGCATTGGACTAAGCTGGAATCTGCAAGCATTCAATAAACAGGAGAAGACAAGTAATATGGGCTCTAAGTTAAATAAACAATCATACCTTTAAGAGCCACTTCAACAATTTAATCATGGTCTTCTCCTGCTGACCCCCAAAGAAAAGAAAAGAAAAGAAATAAAAAGTATTTACACGGGAAAGCTCCCAACAAGCAAAAGAAGAACGGGAAATATTTTTGTGTTTTCCTTTTTAATTACTACAGCAAAGAAATAAACTACTACTAATTTTTTTGTTTTTCTTAAGGTTTATTAAACACACAAGAAGAAAGCAGGGAAAAGAAAAATAAACTAGCATGGATATTACAGTGAAAAAGTATGAACACCGACATCTAGCAATGAGTGTGTGTGAACATGAATATAATGTCAGTGGGAGATATGTACTACCCCAAGCTTAGGATTTTGGCCTAAGTTGGACTATTGCCAGGGATGGCCTGGCAGATATCCGTAGGTGAAGCTGGGGTCATACTGTGACGAAGAAGGCTCCTGCTGCCACTGGCTAGCAACCTCCTCTGGATCCCAAGAATAAACAGATAGTCGTGGAGGCTCATCTTGTGGCTCCGGTTCCGGGGCGGGTGCAGGATTTCGATAGGCTTGAATGGCCGCCCATGGAACGATATGAGGACCTGCAGACAAGTTAAACAAAGAGGGAGCAGGCAAAGTAATAGTCTCAGGGTGATGTTTATGAAAGTACAATTTATATTTGAGCTCCCCTTCGCGACTTTTAACAAGAAAGTCATGTGCTATCATACTCTTATAATCTAAATAAGCACGGGGCAACGCTGTTTCTTCTTTCTCCTCATGCCTAATAGGTATTTCAAAATGTTCAGCTAGGCGTGAAGCATAAATGCCTCCAAAGACGGGGCCCTTAGTACGGTTCAAACTTAACCGTCTAGCAATAATTCCACCCATACTAACAGAGTTATTATGGTATAAACCATGGAACAAAATGATAACATCAGGAACACTAAGGTTTCCACAGTTTCCTGACCTATCAAGCAACAACTAGCAAATAAGGCGAAGTAGCGTAAAACAGGAAATTTTATGCTAGTGATTCTTGCATCAGAAACCTTCCTGGTTTATCCCACCGTGATAGTGTTAATAAAAGCTTCTACTTCGTTACGGTGTGGTTCATCCAAGGTGCCCTCAAAAGGTATTTTGCAAACCTCGCAGAATTCAGCTAATGGCATCCTTTTAACAATGTCATATAAATGAAATTCTACCTATGGAGGTGAATTCTTAGGTAAAAAGTAGAAATTTTGCACAAAAGTATTTGTGAGTAAGAGATACTAATGTCATTGGTCGCGGAGGAAGTCGGTGTGGCCAGCCTTCTCAATTAATAAATAGAAATCTTCATAAATCCCGGCTCTCCTCAAAAAGTCATCGGAAGGCCATTCGCACGGCCGGACCTCCGTGCTGCGAGGCAAATTAAATTTGGGCGTCTGCTCTTCTTCCTTTTGTTTTTCCTTCGAGCTTCGGCTCGACGAGCCCCTCAAAAGTCTCTTCATTATTTTCTGAAAAAATCTGAAATTTTTAGTAACTTCAAATAAAAGTGAACCAACTTCAATAAAATTGATAGCAACAACTCCTACAAGTGCCTAGAGCCTATATAAAGCATTGAAACTACTTGGGACCGTATAAATTTGACATGCAAGCTCAAGAACATGGTCACCCATGCAACACAAATTTGCAATGAATAAAGCACTAGAACAAAAACTAATTGGACCAATGGAGGAGTCACATACCAAGGAACAATCTCCCCAAGCAGTTTTGCAAGAGGTGCTTTGAGCAAGGAGATCAAAAATCACAGCAACGGGGGCTGGAACTCGTGCTTGAGTTGGTTTTTCGTGTTTGTGTGAGGCAGAGGAAGAAGATGGGTGCAGGAATAAGTGGAGGAGGGCCACCGTGGGCCCACGAGGCAGGGGGCGCGCCGAGGGGGGTAGGGCGCGCCCTCCACCCTCGTGACCAGGTTGCAGCTCCCCCCGCAGTGATTTTTGCACAGTAAATTCTCAAATATTCCCGAAAAAATCATATTAAATTGGCATGGCATTCTGAGGACTTTTATTTTCGAGATATTTTTATATTGCACGGATAAGTCGGGAAACAGATGGAAAAAAATACTATTTTACTTTATTTCTACTAAATAAAAAGGAAATATAAAGAGGGTACAGAAGGTTGTGCTTCTAGTTTCATCCATCCCATGCTCATCAAAAAGAATCCACTAACAAGGTTGATCAAGTCTTGTTAACAAACTCATTCCGATTATCATGGAACCGGAGAAATTTCGAATAGCACTAAGTTACCTCAACGGGGATATGAAAATCCCCAACAATAAGAATGTCATACTTTTTCTTGACAGTAGGGAGAGGAAATTCAAAACCTCCAAATATAATCAATGGAATTTTTCCAATAGAGTTGATACTATAAACTTGAGGTTGTTTTCTCGAAAAGTGTACCGTGTGCTCATTGCCATTAACATGAAAAGTGACATTGCCTTTGTTGCAATCAATAACAGCCCCTGCAGTATTAAGGAAAGGTCTTCCAAGAATAATAGACATACTATCATCCTCGGGAATATCAAGAATAACAAAGTCCGTTAAAATAGTAACGTTTGCAACCACAATAGGCACATCCTCACAAATACCGACAGGTATAGCACTTGATTTATCAGCCATTTGCAAAGATATTTCAGTAGGTGTCAACTTATTCAAGTCAAGTCTACGATATAAAGAGAGGGGCATAACACTAACACCGGCTCCAAGATCACATAAAGCAGTTTTAACATAATTTCTCTTAATGGAGCATGGTATAGTAGGTACTCCAGGATCTCCAAGTTTCTTTGGTATTCCATGTATAATTAGCAAGCATGGTGGAAATTTCAGCTTCAGGTATCTTTATTTTATTAGTAATAATATCCTTCATATACTTAGCATAAGGATTTGTTTTGAGCACATCAGCTAATCGCATACGCAAAAAGATGGGTCTAATCAATTCAAGAAAGCGCTCAAAATCCTCATCATCCTTTTTCTTAGATGGTTTCGGAGGAAAAGGCATGGGTTTCTGAACCCATGGTTCCCTTTCTTTACCATGTTTCCTAGCAACGAAGTCTCTTTTATCGTAGCGTTGATTCCTTGATTGTCGGTTATCAAGATCAACAGCAGGTTCAGCTTCTACATCATTATCATTACTAGGTTGAGCATTATCATGAACATCATCATTAACATTTTCACTAGGTTCATGTTCATCACCAGATTGTGTTTCAGCATCAGAAATAGAGATATCATTTGGATTCTCAGGCGACTCAGCAATAGGTTCACTAGAAGTTTGCAAAGTCCTATCATTCTTCTTTTTCTTATTTCTTGAAGAACTAGGTACATCAATATCATTTCTCTGAGAATCTTGCTCGATTCTCTTAGGGTGGCCTTCAGGATACAAAGGTTCCTGAGTCATTCTACCGGTTCTAGTAGCCACTCTAACAGCATAATCATTTTTCTTACTATTCATTTCATCAAGCGCTTCTTTTTGAGATTTAAGTACTTGTTCTACTTGAGTGGTAACCATAGAAGCATGTTTGCCAACAAGTTTAAGTTCACCTCTAATATCATCCATATAACCACCCAACCGTTTAATCATATAAGCATCTTGTTTTAATTGCCTACCAAAATAAGCATTAAAGTCATCTTAAACATAAAGTTATCAAACTCATCCAAGCACTGACTAGCAATTTTAGTAGGAGGGACTTCAGCTTTATCATATCTATAGAGAGAATTTACCTTTACTACCTGTGTCGGGATATCGGGAGGTTCTTCAGTAAATAAGTAATTGAGATCATATACTTCTTCAACAGGCGGTAAATTAAGACCATGTATTTCTTCAATAGGAGGTAAATTCTTAACATCTTCAGCTTTAATACCTTTTTCTTTCATCGATTTGTTTGCCTCTTGCATATCTTCGGGACTGAGAAATAGAACACCTCTCTTCTTCGGAGTTGGTTTAGGAATAGGCTCAATAATTGGCTCAGAAATTGGCTCAGGAGCTGGCTCGAGAGGTGCCCAATTATTTTCATTTGTCAACATATTGTTCAATAGAATTCAGCTTCATCCGGTGTTCTTTCCCTGAAAAGAGAACCAGCACAACTATCCAGGTAATCTCTAGAAGCATCGGTTAGTCCATTATAAAAGATATTAAGTAACTTGAGAAGCCTACCCCAAGCTTGTGGGAGACTCTCTTCTTCAATTTGCACAAAGTTATATATTTCCCTCAAGGCAGCTTGTTTCTTATGAGCAGGGAAATATTTAGCATAGAAGTAATATATCATATCGTGGGGACTTTGCACACAACCAGGATCAAGAGAATTAAACCATATCTTAGCATCACCCTTTAATGAGAGCGGAAATATTTTGAGTAAATAAAGGTAGCACGATCTCTCATTGTTAGTAAATAGGGCAGCTATATCATTTAACTTAGTAAGATGTGCCACCACAGTTTTAGATTCATAGCCATAAAAAGGATCAGATTCAACCAAAGTAATTATATCTGGATCAACAGAAAAATCATAATAATCCTTATCGGGAACGCAAATAGGTGAAGTAGCAAAAGCAGGGTCGGGTCTGATTCTATCTCTAAAAGATTCTTTACTCCATTTAACTAGCAACCTCTTAAGTTCATATCTATCCTAGCAAGCAAAAATAGCTGCAGAAGATTCTGCATCAAAAAGATAACCTTCAGGAATAGGAGGCATATTTTCATCATCACTCTCATCATTGTATTCAGGTACAATAATTTCTCTTTCTCTAGACCTAGCAATTTGCTCATCAAGAAATGCACCAAGGGGCACAGTAGTATCAAGCATAGAAGTGGTTTCATCATAAGTATCATGCATAGAACAAGTGGCATCATCAATAACATGCAACATATCAGAATTCATAGCAGTAGCAGGTTTAGGTGTCGCAAGCTTACTTATAACAAAAGGAGAATCTAGTGCGGAGCTAGATGGCAGTTCCTTACCTCCCCTCGTAGTTGAGGGCAAAATAGTAGTTCGATCGTCTTTCAAGTTCTTCATAGTGTCCAACAGATATAAATCCCAAGTGACTCAAAGAATAGAGCTATGCTCCCCGGCAATGGCGCCCGAAAAAGGTCTTGATAACCCACAAGTATAGGGGATCGCAACAGTTTTCAAGGGTAGAGTATTCAACCCAAATTTATTGATTCAACACAAGGGGAGCCAAAGAATATTCTCAAGTATTAGCAGCTGAGTTGTCAATTCAACCACACCTGGAAACTTAGTATCTGCAGCAAAGTGTTTAGTAGCAAAGTAATATGATAGTTGTGGTAACGGTAACAAAAGTAAAGACAACAAAAGTAATGTTTTTGGTATTTTGTAGTGATTGTAACAGTAGCAACGGAAAAGTAAATAAGCGAGAACCAGTATATGGAAAACTCGTAGGCACCGGATCAGTGATGGATAATTATGCCGGATGTGGTTCATCATGTAACAGTCAGAACATAGGGTGACAAAGAACTAGCTCCAGTTTCATCAATGTAATGTAGTCATGTATTCTGAATATAGTCATACATGCTTATGGAGGAGAACTTGCATGACATCTTTTGTCCTACCCTCCCGTGGTAGCGGGGTCCTATTGGAAACTAAAAGATATTAAGGCCTCCTTTTAATAGAGAACCGGAACAAAGCATTAGCACATAGTGAATACATGAACTCCTCAAACTATGGTCATCACCAGGAGTGGTTCCGATTATTGTCACTTCGTGGTTGACGGATCATAACACATAGTAGGTGACTATAGACTTGTAAGATAGGATCAAGAACTCACATATATTCGTGAAAACATAATAGGTTCAGATCTGAAATCATGGCACTCGGGACCTAGTGACAAGCATTAAGCATAGCAAAGTCATAGCAACATCAATCTCAGAACATAGTGGATACTAGGGATCAAACCCTAACAAAACTAACTTGATTACATGATAAATCTCATCCAACCCATCACCATCCAGCAAGCCTACGATGGAATTACTCACGCACGACAGTGAGCATCATGAAATTGGTGATGGAGGATGGTTGATGATGACGACGGCGACGAATCCCTCTTTCCGGAGCCCCAAACGGACTCCAGATTAGCCCTCCCGAGAGAGATAGGGCTTGGCGGCGGCTCCGTATTGTAAAACGTGATGATTTCTTCTCTCTGATTTTTTCTCCCCGAAAGCCAATATATGGAGTTGGAGTTGGCGTCGGAGGGCCACTAGGGGGCCCACGAGGTAGGGGGGCGCGCCCAGGGGGGCGCGCCCCCACCCTCGTGGATAGGGTGTGGGCCCCCTGGTCTTCATCTTTGGAAAGGATTTTTTATTATTTATTCTAAGATATTCCATGGAGTTTTAGGTCGTTCTGAGAACTTTTATTTTCTGCACATAAAACAACATCATGGCAATTCTGCTGAAAACAGCGCCAGTCTGGGTTAGTTCCATTCAAATCATACAAGTTAGAGTCCAAAACAAGGGCAAAAGTGTTTGGAAAAGTAGATACGACAGAGACGTATCAAGCCTCCACATTGCGGCGGTGAAGCTCCTCCCTTTGCTGCGAACTGAGAGGTTGGGGCTGGTACTCTTCGTGGTCGAGTGAAGGACCGGCGCTCCTGCCGCCGTTGCCGCTTCGACCGAATCCAGGCTGACCGCAAAGGGAGTCGACCATGAGGACCTCCGCCGCGGGATCACAACTCCCGCTCTTAGAAAAAGTACCTGCGAAGTCAGTTGACAGATCGACCGATCCGCAAGAATACATGTCGGGCTCAATAGCCGCAACTTGGGGGTGAAGGTTTGACGAGCCACCGTGTGCCTCACCCATCACTGGAGCCGCGAACGGCCAGACCGCTTGCAGCAGCGTCCAGCGGAGTGAGTCGACAACACAATGACCGACTGGTATGGTGTAGATGGCTACCTGAGGAAGACGCCGCAGGAGCTCACAAGGAAGTGCGCCGAGCCATGAGCCGGAACGTCCTCGACATCAAGGGGAGCCTCCTAGAGCCAGGCGGAATCGTCGGCGACAAAGACGAGCGTGTCGAGCCGGATCTCGCGGACCATGACCAAATCACCACCGAAAACCATGCCGATGAAGGTCGAAGAAAATGCAACCTCGCAGGAAGTCACTAAGACACTTTGCCCCACTGTGGGTGCCAACTATCGTGGTACTAAGTCTGACAGTAAGAATAGTGGGTACGTATGGAGAGGCAAGGTCCTAGCTACGGCAAGGTTGTACACAAGTGTTTACGAGTTCAGGCCCCTCTCAGAGGAGGTAAAAGCCCTATGTCTCGGTGCCCGAAGGCGGTCGACTAGATTATGAGTATGTGTGTGTGTTACAGGGGGTGCGAACCCTTGTCCCAAAGGAGGGGGTGGATTATATAGAGTTTGCCAGGACCCCATCCATCCCCCGTTATAGAGGGTTGAATGTACATAAAGATTGAGGCGTTACTGGTAACGCCAGCCTTAAGTGCCTTTAATGACCTTAAAGACTACGGAGTGAGTACTCGCCCATTGTTGTTTTGACTGACTTCTGGTCTTCTATAGGTCGAGTGGTTTCTTGTATGGTCGAGTGGTTGATTGGTCATGTTATTTCGGGAAGGAGGGGTACCCGAGTGGTCTATTGGTTGAGTGGATTGCACTCGACATCCTTATTAGGTACTCCCTATTGACTCGTGAGCTTCTTTGCTTCTAGGGTAGTGACTTTGGGTAGGGTGTATAGGTCAGGCCTATGACCCTACCCTAGGTCTGTATCCTCATCATTAGCCCCTGAATGGATTAAGGTCCGAGTGGAAAGAAGATTGGAGTTGATCTTGCTTTGACCCTTGCGCTTCACAAGTATTTATGCAGGACGGAAGGTTCATGTTGGAACTTCAGCTTCGCTTCAGTCGCCTTGATTGATTCAGAAAGTCGTCAAATGAATTTATAACATCACCTGTCGAGTGTTGTTTTTGGAGGCAGAATCTTTGGTGCGATTGGTTATGGCGTATCCCAGATCTCACGGGATTCAGAATTTCAGGGAAGCGCGCGGGATGGAGCGTGTCGTGGTAAGCGGGGTGGATAGACATGAGTTCCTCGATCTCCACGCCACCTTTTTTGCCATGTACCCAGCGTGAGACTGTTGCTTGATTTGACAGGACCACCTGGTCCCACGTGTCAGCCACTCGGAAGTGGGCCTTTATAAGGCGACGGAGCCGAGGCGCCTGCACTGTGCGCGTCTGTTTTCTCTTCTCCTCCTCTTCTTCTCCACCGCCTTCGGCTCCTCCGCTCTCGACACCGCCGCCCCGCCACCATGGTGAAGGACAAGACGGCGGCGCTGGAACGCGCGAAGAAGGCGATGGGGGCGGCGAAAGGCAAGAAGCATACATGGACGTTGACAAGGCCCTAGGAGATGAGGAAACCAATGACGCGGCCACCTCCTGAGCTGGTAAGTCCGCTCGACTAAAACTTATTTTGTCGATTGAGTTGTTGGTCAGTTGAATTTCTGATGTTTTCTTTTCGTAAAGCTCCGCGAGACATTGTCGTGCTTCTCGATGATGAATAAGAAGAAGTGCCTAGAAAGGAGAGGAGGAGGAGAGGCAAGGGCTCGAGCGGGAGAGCGCTTGAGGTTCAAGTCCCTCAGTCGACGCTGGCGCTTGAGACGGTGGTCGAGCGATCCGGAGATCCGGTTTGAACCAATGTCACATTCGCTGACCCGCTGATGACTGATCGCCCAACAGGGTCGACTGCTCCGACTCCTGCTTCGACTGCCTTGGCGCCATCACTTTTTGCTACAAACTCCAGACGACTCGCCAAGTGCCGCCAAGGAGGCTCTTTGCTAGGTGAATCTTGTTATGGAGCAGGTGAAGGTGATGCACGAGGCTAGTCAGGTGGCCTATAATTCCAGCACCGCTCTGCAAACCAACGTTAAGGTGAGTTAACTCCCGACTAAACTTTTGAATCACGAAAAACGGTCGTTGCTGCTTCGCTGCCCATATGTGCATCTACTATCATGGGTCTGTGTTTCATATCCAATCACCCACTAGCGTGTGCCTGACTTAGAGTTTAATAGGTCTTCCACTCCACTCGACTAATGCTGAGTCGAGTGTTTGTCCGAACTAGTGGCAGCACACAGAGTGCACCCACTGGGTGTAGTCCCCGAGACCACGGTAGACTATTGGCAGTCAGCTGGGGTCCGAGAATCTACTTTTTTTGACTCATGCTGGGGAGACCATGCTGAGTATTGATCCAAACCAGTGGGGGCACGCTATGTGCACCCACTAGGTGTAGTCCCCGAGACTGCTGTTGAATGTTTGATTCGGTAGTAGTTTTAGAGTAACTTTCACTGTAATTGTATTTTGTTTCTGTCGATTGATATATCTCTCTCGCTGACTGCAGAGGTCTTGTGATCTTGGGGCTCAACTTTTTGAGTTGAACAAGAAGCAAATCAGCCTCAATCTTGATCTTGAACTGGCGAAGAAGAACCTCAAGATTGCTCAGGAAGAAACAGCCATCATGGGAGGTAATCAATTGTTGACTGTCCACCTTCTCAGTATTTTTTCTTTCAGTCTCTTTGAACCGAGTGACTTCACACAAACAGATGTGCATAGTGAAAACCGTCAACTTCAAGCTCATCTGAAGAGTGTTATTTCTTTAGAGAAAATGAAGGAGGCTCTAGAGAAGAAGGATCTGGATCTTGCTGCTGCTCAAAAGGAGGCGCGAGAGAAGACAATGCTTGCGGACAAGAAGCTGGCTTTGGTCAGCAAGTTGGAAGAGGAGAACTCTAAGCTGAAGACTGCCATCTCTAAGGCCAATCGGGAGGTCGAGCAACTTAAGAAGGACAAGGAGAACTTAACCAATGAAGTCGGAAGCCTCAAAGCCAAGACGGTGAGCTGGAGTCCTATCTGGGACAACTTGTAGCAAAACTAGTCCTGAAGCTTGAAGGTATCATCGTTCAACTGATTAGTTGCCATCGATTGGAACGTCTTGTCATACTGTCAATTCACCATTTTTCTGATTGTGCAGAACTTTGTCAGGACTTCGAGGCAGATACTGGGCGGGTCGAGATGGGTCTCGACCCCATCAATTGTCCTGTTAAAGATGATGTTGTGATGAACTTGCTGCGGTTGGAATCATGTGTGGAGTGTGTCGTTGCTTATCTTGCCCGACTGAAGACGGTGATGACTCGGGTTGATGCTGAACTCTAGCCCCAGGCGGAACTTTCACAAGATATTGAGTCGCTGATGGCTCGACTGTATCAGATCCCTGGCCGGGTGCAAGAATGGAAGAAATCATCTGCTCGGTGTGGCACTGACGTTGCCCTGTCATTGGTCCGAGTGCATTGCAAAGACGCCAAAGAAGACAAGCTAGCGGCCCTCAAGGTTGTGAACACCAAGAAGCATACTTTCTAGTCCTTCATGGACACTTTCCTTGAAGCTGCCACTCGCATTGCAGACATCATTGATCTTGACAGTTTCTGTGATCCAGCCAGCCCTTCTCCTGACGAGTGACTGAAAAACATTATGCCCCACACTTATTTGCCTCGGAATGCCGAGTGATCGTGTAATCGTTAAACTCTTTCAGGCTTGACACCTGAGTACTCTTGCCCGCTGCAGTTCTGAACTTTTGCAGGGTTTATCCGAACATGGATTTCTTTGAATATCGTGGCTTTTGCTCTATTTTTTCAAACTATTTCTAATTGTGCTTTGGTTCTGAGTGGATTTGATCTTCTCACCCTTTGCCGAATAAAAGTGCATTGTACTTGTGATGGGGCTCAAACGCGGTGTTCAGTCGACACCTCGTCGTCCTTGCGGATAAGGATGGAGCATTGTATTTGTGTCGTAGCTCAGAGGTGGTGCTCAGTCGACGCCTCGTCGTCCTTGCGGACAGGGACGGAACATTGTATTTGTGGCGTAGCTCAGAGGTAGAACTCAGTCAACGCCTCATCGTCCTTTCGGATAGGGACGGAACATTGTATTTGTGGCGTAGCTCAGAGGTAATGCTCAGTCGATGCCTTTGTGACTTAGGCGATTACAGGGTCGCAGCTAAGCCCCTGAGTGGGAGGATTGCTCTCCACTCGGAGTGTTTTTTAACTTAGGTGATTACGGGGTCGCAGCTAAGCCCTCGAGTGGGAGGATTTCTCTCCACTCAAAGTATTTTTAACTTAGGCGATTACGAGGTCGCAGCTAAGCCCCCGAGTGGGAGGATTTCTCTCCACTCGAAGTGTTTTTAACTTAGGCGATTACAGGGTTGCAGCTAAGCCCCTGAGTGGGAGGATTGCTCTCCACTCGGAGTGTTTTTAACTAAGGCAATT
>NC_041381.1:419186281-419225584 GCF_002162155.2 Triticum dicoccoides
AATTACGGGGTCGCATCTAAGCCCCCGAGTGGGAGGATTTCTCTCCACTCGGAGTGTTTTTAACTTAGGCGATTATGGGGTCGCAGCTAAGCCCACGAGTGGGAGGATTGCTCTCCACTCGGAGTGTTTTTAACTTAGGCGATTACGGGGTCGCAGCTAAGCCCTCGAGTGGGAGGATTGCTCTCCACTCGGAGTGTTTTTAACTTAGGCGATTACGGGGTTGCAGCTAAGCCCCCGAGTGGGAGGATTGCTCTTCACTCGGAGTGTTTTTAACTTAGGCGATTACGGGGTCGCAGCTAAGCCCCTGAGTGGGAGGATTGCTCTCCACTTGTAGTGTTTTTTAACTTAGGCGAATCGGGTTCGCGGCTAAGCCACCGAGTGTGAGGATTGGTCTCCAATCGGAGTGTTTTTTTCTAACTTAGGCGAATCAGGTTCATGGCTAAGCCACCCACTAGGGGATTTGGACACAAGTGATTACGGGAAACCAATCATTAAGACACTGTAACGATCTTGTCTTTGAAAATAATCTGAAATGCTTTTATTACAACTCGACGGGTCTAGTGATTCTAGGTGTAGAACGGACGAAGCAGCTCCGTGTTCCATGCACACGGCTCGTCTATTTTCTTGGCTACATTGTAGATGTGATACGCTCAATTGTGAAGCACCTTGGTGATGATGAAGGGACCTTCCCAGGCCGGAGTGAGCTTGTGAGGTCGCTTCTGAACCACTCGGAGCACAAGGTCTCCCTCCTGAAACGCTCGACCTCTAACATTGCGGGCGTGGAATCGACACAGATCTTGCTGATAAATGGTCGACCGGACCCAAGCCATCTCACATTCTTCCTCCAAGAGATCGAATGCACCTTTGCGTGCTTGCTCTGCTTCGGTTTCTGAGAACAGGTCAACTCTGGGAGAAATATGCAACAAGTCACTCAAAAGCACAGCCTCGGCGCTGTACACCAGGAAGAAGGGGGTTCGTTTAGTCGACCGATTGGGTGTTGTCCTCAGCCCCCATAGGACTAATGATAGCTCAGTCACCCAGGCTCCAGCAGCATGCTTAAGATCACGCATCAGATGAGGTTTTAAGCCTGGAAGGATCAAACCATTCGCCCCTTCAGCCTGTCCATTCGACTGCGGGTGCGCGAGAGACGCGTAGTCAACCCGAGTGCCTTGAGATGCACATAACGCCTTGAACTCATCAGAATCAAAGTTGGATCCGTTATCTGTGATAGTGTTGTGAGGAACTCCATATATGAATATCAACTCTCTGTTGAAACTGACGGCAGTGCCTGCTCCAAGGTTCTTGATGGGCTTGGCTTCGATCCACTTGGTAAACTTGTCGACTGCTACGAGTAAATGGGTGAAGCCACTCGTGCCAGTTTTGAAGGATCTGACCATATCCAATCCCCAAACTGCGAATGGCCTAACGAGCAAAATAGTCTTCAAAGCAGATGCGGGCTTGTGAGACATGTTGGAGTAAAACTAGCAACATGCGCACTTGTCGACTATATCCTTCGCCATCTCATTTGATCGAGGCCAATAAAACCCCGCTCGGTAAGCTTTGGCCACGATGGTCCGAGAGGACGCATGATGACCATAGGTCCCTGAGTGGGTATCATTTAGGATCATCTGACCTTCTTCTAGGGTGATGCAGCGTTGTGCAACTCCTGTGACACTCTCTCTGTAAAGCTTCCCTTTTATCACGGTGAAAGCTTTGGATCGACGGACTATCTGGCGAACCTCGTCTTCATCCTCTGGGAGCTCTTTTCTGAGAATGTACGTGATGTATGGGACCGATCAATCGGGAGTGATCACTAAGACTTCCATGATCAGGTCGACCACGGCTGGAATCTCTAACTCAGTCGAGTCGGTTGGACTTATCGATTGCAGGGGCTCTTCCTTGAAGGGATCTTCTTGTACTGACGGGGTATGGAGATGCTCCAAGAACACATTGCTAGGGATAGGCTTCCGAGTGGAACCTATCTTCGCCAGATCATCAGCAGCTTGGTTTTTGATTCGTGGTATGTGGTGGAGCTCCAATCCCTCAAACTTCTATTCCAACTTCCTCACTGTGTTGCAGTAACCTGTCATTGCCGGACTCCTGACATCCCATTCCTTCATCACTTGGTTAACCACCAAATCTGAGTCGACATAAACCATTAGGCGTCGGACGCCGAGTGAAATGGCCATACGCAACCCATATAAAAGTGCTTCATACTCTACTTCATTGTTTGAACAGTCAAAGTGAATTTGAAGGACATACCTGAGCTTGTCTCCTCGTGGGGACACTAAAACCACTCCTACACCAGAGCCATTCAACATCTTGGACCCATTAAAGAACATGGTCCAATGTTCCGACTGAATGTGAATCGGCTGTTGCTGTTCAGTCCACTCTGCGAGGAAGTTTGTAATTGCTTGAGACTTAATGGCCTTCTTTGCCTCAAATTTGACATCCAAAGGAAGAAGTTCAATCACCCACTTTGCCACTCGACCAGTTGCATCTTTGTTATTCTGGATTTCTGACAAAGGAGCATCGCTGACGACTGATATTGATTGATCAGAGAAATAATGTGCAACTTTCTTCATGGTCAGGTAAATCCCATAAACAAGCTTCTGATAATGAGGATATCTCTGTTTGGACGGGGTTAGGACTTCTAAGATGTAATACACGGGGTGCTGAACTTTGAAGGCCTTGCCTTCTTCTTCCCGCTTGACCGTGAGCACTGTGCTAACAACTTGTCCTATGGCTGCGATGTAAAGCAACAGAGGCTCCTTGCTAACCGGAGATGCAAGCACCGGCTGGGTGGAAAGCAGGGCTTTGAGATCTTTAAACGCTGCTTCAGCTTCATCACTCCACTCAAATTTGTTAGAATTCTTCATCAGTCAGTAAAGAGGCTGTGCCTTTTCACCGAGGCGTGAGATGAATCGGCTCAAAGCGGTCAAGCAACCAGTAAGCTTCTGAACATCGTGCAGGCGCACTGGGCGCTTCATTTGTAGGATTGTGCCAATCTTCTCTGGGTTGGCATCGATCCCTTGTTCGGAAACAAGGAAACCGAGTAACTTTCTGCCTGGGACTCCAAATGTGCACTTAGATGGGTTAAGCTTGATATCATACCTCCTCAGGTTGGCAAAGGTTTCAGCTAGGTCATCAGCAGGTCGGAACCTTTGCGTGACTTAACCACTATGTCGTCCATATATGCTTCCACATTCCGACTGATTTATGTGAGCAGGCACTTCTAAATCATGCGCATGAATGTGGCACCAGCATTCTTGAGGCCGAAGGGCATAGTAACATAGCAAAAACACCCGAACGGGGTGATGAAAGCTGTTTTTATCTCATCGGGTCCATACAGTCGGATCTGATGGTACCCAGAATAAGCGTCCAAGAAGGATAGTCTCTCACATCCGGCAATTCATTCGACAATCTGGTCGATGCGGGGTAGAGGGAAATGATCTTTCGGGCAGGCCCGATGGATGTGTTTGAAGTCAATACACCTTTGAACTGAATCGTCTTTCTTGGAAACCATAACGACATTGGCGAACCACTCGGAGTGGTATATCTCACGGATAAACTCAGCAGCCAAGAGCCGAGCCACTTCCTTGCCAATGGCTTTTCTCCTCTCCGTGGTGGACCGACGAAGGTACTCTTTGACGGGTTTTACTTTTGGATCGACTCGCGAATGGTGCTCAGCCAATTCCCTGGGCACACCTGGCATGTCAGATGGTTTCCATGCAAAGATGTCCTAGTTCTCACGAGGAACTCGATGAGCGCTTCTTCCTATTTGCTGTCGAGTGTCGACGAGATATGGGTCGGAGCAGCATTGGGATCGGTCGGGTGAACATGAACAGGCTTGGTCTCTCCAGCCGACTAAAATGCTGACTCTGAAGCAGGCCTCTTAGCACACAGCAAATCACTCGAATCTGCCGTCTTCTGATACTCTTGGAACTCCACTACTGCAATCTGCTCATCTCCTATTTTTACTCCATCTTGAAGACAATGTTCTGCTCTTTGACGGTTACTGGAAACCATTATTACGCCTCTGGGGCTAGGCATCTTCATCTTGAGATAAACATAGCACGGTCGAGCCATAAAGCTAGCATAGGCAGGCCTACCCAGAATGGTGTGATATGCACTCTGGAAATCCACTACCTCAAACGTCAACTTCTCCTTGCGGAAATTCTTCTCATCGTCGAAAACCACATCGAGAGTGATCTGGCTGAGTAATTCGGCTTTCTTTCCTGGAATGATCCCATGGAACCGCATGTTACTCTCGCTGAGTTTGGACATCGGGATGCCCATTCCTTTGAGAGCTTCAGCATACAGAATATTCAGGCCACGGCCACCATCCATCAGGACCTTAGTCAGTCGGGTGCCCCCCACAACTGGGTCGACCACCAGCGCCTGCCGCCCAGGGGTAGCCAGGCGTGCCGGGTGGTCGGACTGGTCGAATGTTATAGGAACCTTTGACCACTTCACATATCTCGGTGTTGCCGGAGCAACCATGTTTACTTCTCTATTAATGACCTTCAGTCGACTTTTGCTCTCAATATCGGCAAAATCACCAAGGTGGCATTGACATTAGGATAACCACCATCATCGTCCTTATCCTCTTCCTCCTTCTCAGGCTCTTTGTACTTACCACTAGGTTTACTTTCTTGGAAGCTCTGAATAAGGAGTCGACATTGTCGAGTGGTATGCTTGGGGAGAATCAGATTTCCCTCCTCATTCTTCTTGGTGTGAATGTGACACGGTAAATCCAACACATCATTTCCTTCCTGATCTTTCACCTTCTTAGGTGTCCAGGGCTCTTTAGGTTTCCCTTTGAACTTTCCTTGATTGAGCACCGCTGCCTCGGCAGGACCTGCCGCCTAAGCCTTTCGCTTCTACTTCCAACTGGAATTTCCTCCCCTGGTGTCCTGGGCGACTGTTTTGTGCTTGCCACTTCGGAGTCGGTCTTCCTCTTCGTTGTTAGTGTATTTGGTAGCAATCTCCATCATCCCAGTCAAGGACATATCTCCTGTCCAACCGAATTTCAGGACAAGCTCCCTATAGCGAACGCCTTCCTTGAAGGCACAGACTGCTTGGTGATCAGACACATTTTCCACTGTGTGGTGCAGAGTGATCCATCTCTGGATATAATCCCTCAGGGTTTCATTCGGTTTCTGCATGCAATGCTACAGCTCTGGTAGACCGGCTGGTCTCTTGCAAGTTCCCTCAAACGTTTTGGTGAACACTCAGGCTAACTCATTCCAACTCAAAATACTCCCAGGGGCCAACTGAGTCAGCCAAGCTCTGGCAGACCCTTCAAGCATCAGAGCAAGGTGCTTCATGGCCACCTCATCGCTGCCACCACCGATGTGCACAGTCACTCGGTAATCATCGAGCCAAGTATCGGGCTTTGACTCACCCGTAAACTTGCTGATGCCAGTCGCCGATTTGAAATTATGGGGTATCTCAGCAGCTCTGATGGCCCTTCCAAAACACTCGTTGCCCGAAACATGGACTCTACCTCCACTAGGGCTGTCCTGATCCATCCCTTCTCTATATGCTCTGGTTCGGTCGACCAAACCTTCCACAAGGACGGACCTTGCGTCAAAGCCTGGTTCTCTGTGTCGGATTTCGGGTTCCGGAAGACCCTCTAGATTCGAACACTACCTACCTGCACCTCACCGCCTCGCTATGATCTAAGCAATCAAAGGAACAACACAAGAGACACAGAGTTTATACTGGTTCAGGCCACCATTGTGGTGTAATACCCTACTCCAGTGTGTGGTGTGGTGGATTGCCTCTTGGGCTGATGATGAACAATACAAGGAAGAACAGCCTCGCGAGGGTCTGCTCTTGGCTGGTGCGATGAACTACTAAGGGGAGTTCAGTCGCTCTCTCTACTGTCTTCCAGATGAGGATCCGATCCCCTACCTTGTGGGTGGCTAGTCCTATTTATAGGAAAAGGCCCTGGGCCTCTTCCCAAATATTGAGCGGGAAGGGCGCCAACAATTGGCCATTTTGAAGGGGAACATCTAGTACACTTATCCTGACTAAAGTTGGTCCTCGCCTGGCAAAGGCTCTGGTGGTGACGCCGGCTTGGACTCCATGATGACCTCCATCCTGCCGCTCTGTTGGTCTTGGTCTTGTTGCACCGAAATGGATGCCTTTGCTTGATACTCTTGCCTGCGCTTGCTCCCTATACACCAAAGAGGAAACAAGGACTCCGCACATGCCGGCGCCCGCCTGGCGCCCGCCTAGCTTCGGTCGTCATGGCTTGCGTCATGGGCACCTCGTGAGGTACCCTGCCTTGATCTCTCTGCCTCCTCGCGAGCCAGCCTGATGAGCCCATGCCTGAGGAAGCTTCCTGTCGTCCGCCCCTCTAGGCTTGTCCCCTCGCGAGGGTCTTGAGCTCGTGCTAATGAAGATGGGCCATGCTGGGCCACCCCCTGAGCCACGCCGCAGGCTGCAGGCAGGCAAGTCTGGGGACCCCCATTCCCAGAACGCCGATAGTAGCCCCCGGGCCCAAGGCGTGCTAGGACTTGACTGAGCAGAGAAGCGAAGGGGCAAGTGCGAAGCGTCGTGGGCCCTAACAGCCTGCGGCCTTGGGCACCGTGTGGTGGTTCGTTGGACGTGGGTGCCTTTAGCAACTGCCCGAATCATCAAAAGAGTGACATCTGCCTAGGCTTTGCTTCCCTTGCTTCCTCCGGTCATTGCCCAGATCCCCTTTCTTGCGCCCTTCCTTTCTGCATCCGAAATCTTCAGATCTACTTCGACTGCGCGCCCTAGCAAGACATGGCGCCTCGCCAGACCCCTGCCGAAGCTTGGTACTCGCCCACCTTGGACTCACCGAATGTGTCGGAGGCGAGCCTTGCCCGGGTGCGCCGGATGGTGGCGGCGCAAGGCATCGACGGGGCGAAGGTGTTCAAGGCCGGCTCCGCCCTTCCTGAAGGCCAAGGGAGCACCTTCTATCCGCTCTTTGTAAGCGCTATTGCTGCCGGTCTGGTGCCTCCCTTTTCTGAGTTTTTCTTCTCTGTCCTCCGCCATTACGACCTGCAAGGTCTGCATCTCCACCCCAACTCTATTCTTCTTCTGGCGATCTTCGCCTACTATTGTGAGGCTCACGTCGGAGTGCAGCGCTATGTGGCCTTGCTACGCCACTACTTCTCCCTCCGGACCTCTCATGGTCCTATCTCCGTGTGTGCGAGCTTTGTCGCTTATGGCAGCTCCAACGCTATCTCGAAGCCCGGTAAGAGGATTGAGGGCTTCAGGAGTAAGTGGGTCATGGTAGATGCTGGGCGCATCCACCCTCGGCTGATTTTGCCCACGGAGCAGCCCACGAGCTCTGATGACTGGTCTAGCACGGAGCTCGTGGACCCCTGCGCGAAGCCAGTGTTGGAGAAGATGGACGCAGATCTGAGGCCGGGCAACATGGCGGCGGCGAAGCTGACTGGTGCATCGCTCCTAAGGGAGTTCCTGGAGCACCAGGTGGCCCCACTTTGTAAGTACTCGCTTCCGCTGTGGAGGCCCCACATGAGCCCCGCAGTCTTGGCCGACGAAGATCTGGCCGCGATCCTCCAATCTTTGGTCGGAGGAGACATGGCGAGGCTGGAGGGCGCCCCTACACCCCTGTTTCTTCGAGATGATTGGGAGAAGGTGCTGGACTCCATGCCCGTCTTTAATGGGGACGGGCCCGTGCCCATGGAGGTTCCCGAGGACCCGACGGCCCTGGTGAACGTGTCCTCTGGCGACTCCAGCGAAGAGGAGGAAGAAGAGGAGCGGGAAGGAGGGCTTGACTCCGAGGCTACCGACGGGGAGTCGAGAGCGCCTCTCCCTTGGCGCAGGTCCCACGCTCTCCGCCTCTTGCCGAGCAACGACGAGGATGACGACGGGCGGGGCGGTGAGAGCTTGCCCCCGATCTCGAAGAAGGCCAGGACTGGGCTGGTCCCCCGCGGGTCTGCCCCGGCTCCGAGGCGATCCGCAGACGCGCCTCCTGCTTCCGAGCCTCTCGAGGCTGATCCCAGTAGCCGGCTCTCGGGCTTCAAGTACGGCCGGAGGTTTCTCGAGCTCGCGAGCGGCGACCAGTAAGTGCTTGATTCTGGTTTTATTCCTTGCTCTATCGCTGAGGCTTAATGTCTACATCTCTTGGCTAGGCTGGCGCCTGTCGTGAAGGAGCTGAAGGAGGCACCTGAGGCTTCGTCTGGGGCAGCGCGTCTGCCCATGAAAGAAGGTGACTGCAAGGCACGGTCCTCTCCTGCCCGGTCGTCCTCGCGAGGCCTGGTGGAGCTGGCTGGGGCGAGCTCAGCCCCCATGGCCCAAGTGACTCCTGAGGTATCCTTGCCTGACGCCACCGCCACCGCTGTTGGGGCGCAGCAGGTCCTGCCTCAGGATACTACGGTTACGCTGCCGTCCTCTCCTCCTACTCCACCAACTGTTGTCTCTCCGACTCCTTCCACTGTCCTGGATCGCGCTGCTGCCGAACTGGACCGGCTACGTCAAGATCTTCTGGGCGCCGACCCTTGCTTGGTGGCCGGGCGCTTGGAGCTGGCTTCTAGCTGGATTCGCTCTGATGCTTCAATTCGAGCGGCGCTGGTTCAGGCCTCGACGGCTTGCAACGAGGAGAAGCTGGCCGTCCTTGAGGCGAAAGCTGCTCGCGACGCCGCCTTGGGGGAGGCGGCCTATGCCCAAGGTCGCTGCTAGGCGCTGGAGAGCGAGCTGCAGGGCCTGCGTGACCAGCTTGCCAAGGAGGCCCGCGTTCGCCAAGAGAAGGAGGAAGACTTGAAGGCTCGCGAGGCGGCTGTCAAGGACCGAGACGCCAAGCTTAAGAAGCATCATGACCGCCTGGGCGCACTGGAGCAGGAGTTGGAAGCGAGGAATGTCGAGCTGGATGGCAAGGCGCGGGTCCTTGCCGAGGACCGTGAGGCCTTCATGGAGATGGAGGTGAAGGCTCGCAGCTTGCTGAGGTCGCTTTAAGACAGCAGCCTGGAAAGCTCGCTGGCTGGCGCCGAGGACGGCCCTGCCAAGCTGCTTCCCTTCCTGGTCCGTGCTCTTGAAGATATCACCCTTGGCCTTGGCCCTACGGCTGAGGCCGAGGCGCGTGTCCTGTCTTCTGCAGCGCTGACGCGGGTCCTTACCCACGTCTACCTTCGCGATCCCAACGTCGACCTCGACAGCCTGCTGGAGCCAGCGACCGGCGAGCTTGCCGCTGCCGCTGCTGAAGCCGTGAAGGGTCGTGCGGAGGCTCTACTGTCGAAGTTCCGGGCCTTCAGCACCAAGCCGAAGCGAGGCGCTGCCGGTCCTACGGCTCCACGATGCGAACCCGCTCCATGCAGCTCCACCGCCAACAAATGACTCCGTCGTGGCTCATGTTCTGCTTTCATCTCCTGCAACATGCATCATGCCTCGGGGAGGCGTTTAAACTTGTGTTTGGTGTTGTGATAACAGTTATGGACTGTAATATTTTCTTCTGAATTCCTTGAAATTTGCGCTCTTCCTACTTGCTTATGTTCTACGCCGGCAGAGCCCGTCTCCACGCATACCTCAGTCACCGTTAGCCCCGACCGGAAACCAGGATAGGACCAAGGAGTGAGGGGCTATGTGACAAGTTAGGCTCCTGAGTCACGATGCTCAGGAGTCCCCCTTGGTGCACGAACAGCAAGTAGGGAGGTGAGATGTGGGGGTGAATCTACCGTTCTACATCTGCAAAGCCCGGCCCCGCGCATACCTCAACCGCCGTTAGCCTTTCAGAACTAAGGAGTGAGGGGCTACGTGACCAGTTAGGCTCCTGAGTCGCGATGCTCAGGAGTCCCCCTTGACGCTCGAACGGCCTCCGTACCTTGGCTCTGCTCGGAGAGAGACGCGCGACGAACCAGGCCCGAGGGGCCTGGCTGGGTGGCGTACGTCTGGGCGTGACCCAGGCACAGCCCCCGTGCCGAGCCCCCTCGCATGGCACTCCCGAGGGGAGGCGTTGCGATGAGGCCGGACACTGAGCTCTGGGCTCCCTAAGGTTGATGTGGCCGGGGCCACCCTTAGTTTTTTATCACCAGCGTGGAGCATAGCGCTTCTGTATGTGTACGGGCATAGCCGCTCCTCGGCATTGTCGTCAGCCAGCACGGAGCATGGTGCTTCCACTGGTGCGTGGGAGGGGGCTCCCCTCCGGGAGGAGCCCCCGGGGCGTGTACAGCCCCGCCCTGACACGTGGCCGGCACGGTAGGGCATGAGGAGGTGTATCTGGGCACCCATGAGCCAGCGCGGGACTCACGGGGCCCTACCTCAAGGCGGGTTGCGCCTGGCACTAGGCCTTAACTTGTGATGTGTTCCTACAAATTTGGCTAGATGACGATGCTCTACGTCCTCGGGTCTCGGCCCTCGAGCGGGTCTCAGCCGTCGCTGGTTTGCTAGGTCGCGATGCCGTGGACAAAGCTAGAGGGTGAGGGCTGGAGAGCCAGTAGGAGCCCTGAGTCGCCATGCTCAGGTACCCCCCTTTAACGCGCAAGCTTGGTTAGATGTCGACGCTCTACGTCCTCGGGTCCCGGCCCTCGAGCGAGTCTCAGTCGTCACTGGTTTGCCAGGGCGCGATGCCGTGGACAAAGCCAGATGGTGAGGGCTGGAGGGCCAGTAGAAGCCTTGAGTCGCGATGCTCAGGTACCCCCCTTTAACGCGCAAGCTTGGTTAGATGTCGATGCTCTACGTCCTCAGGTCCCTGCCCTCGAGCGAGTCTCAGCCGTCACTGGTTTGCCAGGGCACGATGCCGTGGACAAAGCCAGAGGGTGAGGGCTGGAGAGCCAGCAGGAGCCCTGAGTCGCGATGCTCAGGTACCCCCCCTTTAACGCGCAAGCGGCCGACATGAAGGAAGAAGAGGTGCCGCAGACAGGCATCAAATAACAAGCATGATGGGTCGAAAGCATGGCCCGGAAATAAACGCAAGAGGGGTACATGCCGCTGGGTCTGACCCGAGCGACTTGGGGATGATGCAGCCCGAGGGGCGCCCCCAACAAGGTAAGCTAAAAACATGAACAAAAGGGATACATGCCGCAGGGACGGACCCATGCGGCCTGGGAATGATGCAGCCCTGAGGGCGCTCCCAGCCGGAAACAAAACTTGAAGGATATCACCTGATAGCATTGAAGATGAAGGGGTGTTGAAGTAGCAGACGTCGCGGGCTGTGGAAGCTAGTCTTCACGAGCCCCCGGGCCCAGGAGCCTCGGGAGGCTCCGGAGGTGCTGCTGGCTCCTCGCGAACCATCTCCATCTCTGCCAGGACTGCGGAACGCCTGGCCTCCTGAGCCTCCAGGATGCTTCCCATGAGGCGCTGGCGCACAGCAGCCGCGTTTGGCAAGCCGTAGGTCATGCGAACGTAGCTGTGGGGTGGGCCTTCGCAGCGCCCCACGCGTGAGGGCCAGAAGCGCTCCTGAGAGGCGGCTCGGTTGAGCCCTGGGATGTCGATGCAGACGCGCAGCCCACCATCCTCGCCTGGATGGGGAGCTGCAGCGGGTAAGCGGTGGCTGCCACTCATGACTCTTGACTCTTGCAACTCCTGCGTGATCAGACTGACGAACTCCTGAGGGTTTGGCCCTCCTTGCCTTGCTCCTTCCTGAGGGAAACGTGCTCTGAAACACGCCTCCAAATGGTGCCCAAGCGCCTCCCTCGTGACCTTAGCAAGGTCGGTGGCCCTCCAGGAGGGAGACCCCGAGCCCTGCTTGAGGAGGGCGCCGGGCGCGCCTTCCTATGCGATAGAAGGAGGTGCCCCCTGCGTAGGTGCAGAACTTGAGGGGCCTGCCTCCTGAGGGGTCGTGCTTGGCGATGTCTTCTTCTTCTTGGGAGCGGTCTCAGGGGGCCTCCCGCTTCCGCGATCTGGGTCTTCAAGTGATGTGGCCTGAAAAGCTCGATCTAGGGAGCACACTGCGTCTCTTTCTTCACAAGGTACCGTGATGACTCCGCCACTTCCTGGCATCTTGAGGATGTTGTAGCCGTGATGAGTCACGGCCATGAACTTGGCGAGAGCTGGGTACCCGAGGATGGCGTTGTATGGCAGGCGAATGTGGGCGACGTCGAAGTCGATGAGCTCGGTGCGGTAGTTGTTGCGTGCCCCGAAGGTGACAGGGAGGCGGACCTGCCCAATCGGAACTGTGGAGCCATCGGTGACTCCGGAGAAAGGCTTGGTTGGCTGAAGCTGATCATAAGGCACTTGGAGATTGTTGAATGTCTCTACGGATAGGACACTAAGCCCTGCCCCGCCATCGATGAGGGTCCTGGTGACTTGCACGTTGCTGATGACTGTGGAGCAAAGCATCGGGAGGACTCTGGCTGTGGCCGCGCACTTGAGCTGATACGCTGAGCTGAACGTGATGGCGCACGCCGACCACCTGAGAGGGCGCGTGGCCTCGAGCCTTGGTAGGACTGCATTCACTTCGCGGGCGAACTGCATGAAGATGCATTGAGAGGCTGGGGATTGAGCTCCGCCCAGGATGCAGGCGATCGCGCGCGGCTCCTGGAAGCCCCCAGCCCCCTCGTCCTGATGATGGTCCTCATTTCTCCTTGGCTGCGGCGGCAGTGGAGGGAGGTCTGTGTTTCCTTGCGGACGATCCTCCCGAGGCTGATCCCTCCAGTCTCCCTCGCGAGGCTGCCCCTGCCAGTGATCCTCGCGAGGTCGGTCGCGCCACCCTTGGCGAGGGCCGCGGTCTTCCCAGCGTCCTGCGTTCCTTCCTCCTCCCCGGCCGTAGCCTCGATCGCTGCGGTCGAGGCGTCGGCCGGTCCTCCCTTCTCGCACAGCTTGGAGCTCTTGACATTCATTGGTGTTGTGGGTGTGAAGGTCGTGGTAAACACAGTACCGGCTGGCTTTGAAAGACTCTGGCTGATCTCTGCCCCGCTTGGTGTCTGGCTCTGTCGCGAGCACGGTAGCCCCCTTGCGCTTCACGTCCTTGGCCTTGGATTTCTTCTCTTCTAGGTCTGCGGCTGGCAGCTCGAGGAGGGAAAGGTGCCCTTCCTCAGCCCTGGCGCACTTGCTTGCCAAGTTGAACAGCTCGAAGGAAGTGCACAGATCTTCATGCATCGCCATCTCCCCCTTCATCATGACGTCACGCACGCTGTCGGAGAAGGCTGAGATGATGGCCTCCTCTGTCACCTTGGGAATCTTGAGACGTGCGTTGTTGAAGCGCTGGATGTACTTCTACAGGGTCTCCCCCGGTTGCTGCTTGATGCGGCGCATGTCGCTCATGGCGGGTGGCCGGTCGCGAGTACCTTGGAAGTTGGCGATGAAATGCGTGCGCATCTCGTCCCAGGAGGAGATTGTGCCAGGAGCCAGGTTCAGGAGCCAGGTGCGGGCCCCGTCCTTGAGTGCCATGGGAAACCAGTTCGCCATGACCTTCTCGTCTCTGTTGGTGGCTTCGATGCCTAGCTCGTAGAGCTGGAGGAACTCTGCAGGGTCGGTCGTGCCGTCGTAGCGAGGAGGCAAGTCTGGCTTGAACTTGCAGGGCCACGCGATGCTGCGCAGCTCGATGGTGAAGGCGCGGCAGCCTGCTGTGGCCACGGGAGGCCTCTGGTGACGAGGAGCTTGGTCTTGCAGGCCCCCATGCGCTGAAACTAGGAGCAGCGCGGGGTCTTGGCATGCTGGAACAAGAGCGTGGTCGCGACGGGCCGGAGCAGGGAGCACTCGGGCAGCTTCTTGGGGACGAGGAACCTCTTGGCAGCTCCGCTCTTGCTGCGCTGGCGCCGGACGGAGCGGGTTCTGCCCAGGGGCCACGCGCCTTGGGGCCAGGGCACCTTCTTGAGGGGGAGGCGGCTGAGGCGCCCCCGAAGCTTCATTGCCCGCGCAGGGCGGGGCGCGGTGCAGCGAGAAGGATGGCGCGGGGGAGCTCCCTGCGGCGTGGACGAGCTCGGCGACGCGGTCGAGCCACTCTTCGTAGACGTCGTTGACTGGGCGGTAGCTCAGGAGCTCGTTTGCCGCGATGAGCGCAGCTCGAGCCTCCATGGCCGCGCGGGGCGCGCGGGACGAAGAACCAGCCGGGGTGAGCGAGGGAGTAGCAGTGCGGCTGTCTCGCCTCATGGACGGATGCTGGGACGAAGCTTGCTGCTCGTTCCCCGCCGGGCCGGTGGCGGCTTTGACGGCAGGCGACGGGGAACTGCGGGTGTAGCCGCCGACGGGGTCCGTCTGGGCGACGCGGGAAGCGAGAGCGGCTCGACGCTCAACGCGGGCCCGACGAGCGTCTGACATGGATGCGATGGCCGATGAAGAACAGGGCGGCGGAAGACCAATTCCGGCGCACCCCCTACCTGGCGCGCCAAATGTCGGATTTCGGGTTCCGGCAGACCCTCTAGATTAGAACACTGGGGTCCGCACGGAGATTTCGCCCACTATCTACCTGCACCTCACCGCCTTGCTATGATCTAAGCAATCAAAGGAACAACACAAGAGACACATAGTTTATACTGGTTCAGGCCACCATTGTGGTGTAATACCCCTACTCCAGTGTGTGGTGTGGTGGATTGCCTCTTGGGCTGATGATGAACAATACAAGGAAGAACAGCCTCGCAAGGGTCTGCTCTTGGCTGGTGCGATGAACTACTAAGGGGAGTTCAGTCGCTCTCTCTACTTTCTTCCAGATGAGGATCTGATCCCCCTACCTTGTGGGTGGCTAGTCCTATTTATAGGCAAAGGCCCTGGGCCTCTTCCCAAATATTGAGCGGGAAGGGCGCCAACAATTGGCCATTTTGAAGGGGAACATCTAGTACACTTATCCTGACTAAAGTTGGTCCTCGCCTGCCAAAGGCTCTGGTGGTGACGCCGGCTTGGGCTCCATGATGACCTCTATCTTGCCGCTCTGCTGGTCTTGGTCTTGTTGCACCGAAATGGATGCCTTTGCTTGATACTCTTGCCTGCGCTTGCTCCCTATACACCAAAGAGGAAACAAGGACTCTGCGCAGGCCGGCACCCGCCTGGCGCCTGCCTAGCTTCGGTTGTCATGGCTTGCATCATGGGCACCTCGTGAGGTGCCCCGCCTTGATCTCTCCGCCTCCTCGTGAGCCAGCCTGACGAGGCCATGCCTGAGGAAGCTTCCTGTCGTCCGCCTCGCGAGGCTTGGCCCCTCGCGAGGGTCTTGAGCTCGTGCTAATGAAGATGGGCCATGCTGGGCCGCCCCCTGAGCCACGCCGCAGGCCGCAGGCAGGCAAGTCTGGGGACCCCTCTTCCCAGAACGCCGACACTCTAAGGTCAGCTGGAACTCTGCGGTCGTTCCCGTACGGACGCCTGTCGTCATTGCGCCGGGGCGCGTATGACCCGTCCCTCGGAAAGGGCGAAGGCACTCGACGGTAGTTGTCGCGGGCGTACTCACGATCTTATTCGCCGTGAGCCCTTCCTAGGTACCGATCCTGACGGTGATCATGGCATCACTGTTGCAAAGGGGACCTTGGACTGTGAGCCGACTAAACGGTGTCCGCTCTCACTGACCTGCTGTGGATTCTGTTGCGCAACTGGGAAACAACGGAGTTCTGGTCTCCTGCTGCTCGGAGCAGCGCCCTGATCTGTTCTAGGCCTCTCCCAGCCTCTGATCGGGGCGGCTGAATAGACTCTGCAATACGCGCAGCCGCTCCCAAATTCTAAATTGGTGTATGGAATACCTGAGTTTCCCGCAGAAATAACTGTCGTGCATGTCGACTGGATTCAACAATCAGTCGATGAGCACGTTCGTTGAGAGAATGTTGGAGATTCTCCAGACGAGTGCACTCAGCCAGAGTGGCCAGGCGCACTTCCTCCAAGGCTCGGGCCTCGGTGGTTACCCCGATGATGGGGGTTTGGAGAGCCTCCATATTGCGGCGGTGCAGCTCCTCCCTCTGCCGCGAACTGACAGGTTGGGGCTGGTACTCTTCGTGGTCGAGTGACGGACCGGCGCTCCTGCCGTCGCTGCCGCTTAAGCCAGGCGGACCGCAAAGGGAGTCGATCACGAGGACCTCCACAGCGGGATCACAACTCCCGCACTCAGAAAGAGTATCTGCGAAGTCAGTCGACAGATCGACCGATCCGCGCGAATACATGTCGGGCTCAATAGCCGCGACTTGGGGGTGAAGGTTTGACGAGCCACCGCGTGCCTCACCCTTCGCTGGAGCCGCGAACGGCTAGACCTTGCGGCGGCGTCTAGCGGAGTGATTCGACAATGCGATGGCCGACTAGTATGGTGAAGATGGCTGCCTATGGGGGAAGCCGCAGGAGCATGCGCGGAAGTGCGCCGAGCCGCGAGCCAGAAGGGCCTCGACGTCAAGGGGAGCCTCCTTGAGCCAGGCGGAATCGTCGGCGATGAAGATGAGCGCGTCGAGCCGGATCTCGCGGCCCATGACCAAATCACCACCGGAAACCATGTTGATGAAGGTCGAAGAAAATGTAACCTCGCCATAGTCACTAAGACGCTTTGCCCCATGGTGGGCGCCAACTGTCGTGGTACTAAGTATGACAGTAAGAATACAAGGTACGTATGGAGAGGCAAGGTCCTAGCTACGGCAAGGTTGTACACAAGTGTTTACGAGTCCAGGCCCCTCTCGGAGGAGGTAAAAGCCCTATGTCTCAGTGCCCGGAGGAGGTCGACTGGATTATGAGTATGTGTGTGTTTTACAGGGGGTGCGAACCCTTGTCCCAGAGGACAGGCGGCTTATATAGAGTTCGCCAGGACCCCAACCATCCCCCGTTACAGAGGGTTGAATGTACATAAAGATTGAGGCGTTACTGGTAAAACCAGCCTTAAGTGCCTTTAATGACCTTAAATACTACGAAGTGAATACTCGCCCATTGCTGTTCTGACTGACTTGTGGTCTTCTGTAGGTCGAGTGGTTTCTTGTATGGTCGAGTGGTTGATTGGTCGTGTGATTTCGGGAAGGAGGGGTACCCGAGTGGTCCATTGGTCGAGTGGATAGCACTCGACGTCCTTATTGGGTACTCCCTATTGACTCTTGAGCTTCTTTGCTTCTAGGGTAGTGACTTTGGGTAGGGCGTATGGGTCAGGCCTATGACCCTACCCTAGTCCCACCCTCCACCCATTTTGGATCGTAATCAAGAGGAAGATAACTGCTCTGATGGGGATTCAGAAGGAGAAGACCACTCCTATTTACCCCATGAGTTCTTCGCTCTAACTTGGCATGTCGATGTTGGTAATATCATGCATATGGTGCCTTGCATTGCTTACTGTATACATCAAAGATGTCATCTGCTTAGTTGAGACATGCTTTGTGTCAATGCCATATGTTTAGTTTCTTTATCGTATATGTGAATCATGCAATGCCATCTTTTTTAGCCAGACATCATGTATGTGAATTTTGCAATGCCACCCTGGTTAGCCAGTCATCTTATATGTGAATTATATCATGCCATCATTTTTTTATTACGTGTTAAATTCGTCACAATTTTAGCACATTCAATTACTCTTCCTGTGCATCAGCCATTCGGCACGGTCATGGAAACATCTGGAGTGGAAACAAGGTCTTCAGAGCAGACAATGCTATCTGAGAAAGTGCATGTCTTGTTGGTTACAGATAGCTCCTCAGAGGAGGATTCAGAGACAGATGACCAGTCCTATCCCCCCCCGAGGTGCATGCTCTAACTTGGCGGGGTTATGTTGCTCATATCGTGCATATGGTATCTTGCATTGCTATGTCATTTGCTTAGTTTAGACATGCTTTGTGTGAATGCCACCTGTTTAGTGTCTAATTACCATATCTGTGAATTATGCAATGCCATCTTGTTGCAAGACATTATATATGTGAATTATGCAATGTTATCTTGTTGCAAGGCATTATATATGTGAATTATGCAATGCCATGCTGTTTAGCCAAGCGTCATATATGTGAATTATATCATGTCGTCCTTTTTTGTATTTCTTATTGCTTTTGTCGAAAATGTTTGTATATTCAACTGCTCTTCCTGTGCATGAGCCATTTGAATTGGTGATGGAGAAATCTGGAGTGAAAACAAGGTCTTCAGAGCAGACAATGCTACCTGCTGAAGCAGATATCTTGCTGGTTACAGATAGCTCTTTAGAGGAGGATTCAGGGGCAGATGACCAGTCCTATTATCCCCCTGAGGTGTATGCTCAAACTTGGCAGGGTTGTATTACTCATATCATGCATATGTTGTATTGTAATGCTTAGTTTTTACATCATATACAGAATATTGAATGCCATCTCCTTAGTTGACACATCATATATGCGATTGCCCTCTGCTCACTTCCTTAGTATGTAAATCATATATTTGAATTATATCATGCCATGATGTTTACATAGACAGCATGTATCTGACTTATGGCATGCCAACCCATTTTCTAAAGACATAATATAGTTATATCATCTCATCTTGTTTACATAGTCATCATATTTTAAATTATGTCATTCTATCTTTGAATTATATCATGTCATCATGTTTCCATCGGCGGCATGTTTGTGATTTCTGGCATGCCAACCACTTTAATAGACACTTCATATAGTTATATCATGTCATCCTGTTTACATAGTCATCATATTTTCAAGTATGTCATTCTATCCTGTTTAGTTACCATCATACATGTGAAATTATGTCATGCTATCCTGTTTAATTAGCCATCATACATGTGGAATTATGTCCTGCTATTCTATTTGGTTAGACAACATAAATGTGAATTATTTCGTGCCCAGTTTTCTTCCCTACTATCCATTGCACCTGTCTATCTTACAATGTATGTACATTCAATTACTTTTCTTTTTTATCAGCCATTTCAATTGGAGGCGGTGATGGCAGTATCTATGGGAGTAAAACCACGGTCATCGGAAAAGATCATGCTACCTGTCGATGTAGATAGATCCACGGTTGTACTTGCCCAAGAAGCAGCCCCACCACACATAACCCAGACTCACGCAGATTGTACCCCTACCCAGTTGGACAGAGAACCAGCTACACCCCTTCTAACCCCAACCCCAACAGATAGTAACCCAGTTCCAGTTGACACAGCACCGTCTCCACCACACAGCACCCAAACATGAGAAGTTAGTAAGGCAACTACAGTGCCCAAAGCACGAGGACCACCACTCCGAACCCCAAGTCAACGCTTAAAGCAGAAGAAGAATTGTTCCCAGGTCAGGTTCCATAGCTATGGTTCATACTACTTTGCTCTTGCATCACTGTATTTACTCATACCAACTAATTTCAAATTTGAAGGATGCAATTGAAACTCCAATGGCGCAACAGGTATATATGTTTTAAACCTGTTTCTTTAATGTGTTTGCTATTGTAACTTGCTCTATGTTGATTTCAGTTTCAATTGAATAAATAGTTATGTTCTCATGCCATGCACATTACAAGTGTTGTTATTGTTCTGTAGTTTCCCACACTTATATTCTGTCTATGCTGCTTTGTCTTAAATAGATATGATTCGAACAGTATCTATCTTGATTTGGCAACATAAACTAGAATGATATAGACCATACAATGGCCATACTACATAGATATATGTTTGTTTCTTGTTGTTATCCTGTCCACCTCACTACTGAACTGGTTTACCAAAATGAGTTTCATATACTACATTGTAAACATGTGATGTGTTTGTTTGTTTCTCTTTTAGAACACGGATAAAATAATGGAGAAGAGCTCCCTGTTATGCAATGGTAAAGGAAGTAATGCAGATAAGGTTCAAGATAGTGAGAAATCCATGTTGGTCTCAAAGAAAGCTGAAAAAACTATATTGAAGACACTGAGACAACCCCCAAAGTCCTGTCTTGATGTAGTGTTCGAGTTACTGGCTACTACTGCTGGCACCAGCTCTTCGAACTTGTTGCCTAAATCAGTTCGACTTCTTGAGTCTCAACTTCAAGTTGAAAGACATCGATCAGATGTTATGCAACAGGAAGCCGAAGGACTGAGGAAGTCCCTACAGAATTCAGATGCATACTTTCTGGTGCAACAGCAAGTGCTGGAGGATTTAAGCGCCAAACAAGAGAAAGTTAATAAGCTTGCTAAGCATCTTGCCAACATTATGGGTACCCAGGATATTGTTTCTTGAGCTCTTCTGAAGTGGTTTCAGTTCTGGACTTGTTTTGCTGCGGCGTTTATATGTTGCTTTGTTCCCTATATTTGCACTGGTGGCGAAATTTCATGCCTAGTGGATGTAATATGTCTAATAGTCGTGATAGCCTAGCATAAGTTGCTTGCTTATTTATTTCTTTATTGTCTTGTTTATTTGTTTGCTTGTAGTTAGTGCAGTTTTTTTCCGTGGTTTGCTAGTGGCCGCAATAAGCTATTTTTTAAAACTAGGCCACAATAACCATGGGCTACATATTTATTGTAGTTACCATGGCCCTCCTACGAGCCATAGAAACAATGGGCCTTCTAAGGGCCGTAGAAACAATGGGCCTTCTATGGGGCATAGAAACAATGGGCCTTATACGGGTCGTAGACACAATGGGCCTTCTACGGGACGTATCATCAATGGGCCTTCTACGGGACGTATGATCGGTTGGCCAAACATGGGCCAATAATAGACCACATTATGGCTGTAAACGGGCTAGAGTCGGAATCGTCCGTTCATGGGCCGACCATAACGGGTCGTCGTTAATCGGCCGTATTTGATGATGCTATGAAAATGGCCCAACGTATTAACGGGCCACAAACGGGCCCACTGTAACCACAGGCTGAATTTGGCCCACAAGCAGAAAATGACAGTAACAGGACGTAAGTAAACCAATGTTGGAAATGAGCCCAAGAATAAATGGGCCCTGAGAAGGCCGAAAGATAACATGGGCTGGAAACAGCCCAATGGAATAATGGGTCGTTAAAGGGTATAAAGTGATACACCGTTCATTACGGGCCAGTTTCACCACGGGCCGTTAATGGGTTAAATAGATACACTGTTCATTACGGGCCAGTTTCACCTTGGGCCGTTAATGGGCCAAGAGTTACAAAGGGCCTCATATGGGCTGAAAGACGTCATGCGCCATACATGGGCCGGAGGTTAAAATGGGCTGGAATTATATTGGATGGCCCAGATGATGCTACTGGGCCTAATTCGGATAGGTCGTAATAGACCCTGGGTTAGCGGGGTGTAAATGGGCTATATGCGAACAAGCCATTAACAGGCTTTACGTGGGCCGGCCCGCCACCTTTTGACCAAGTCAAACAGGCCGGCCTTTTCACAGGTATGGGCCTCTGTTGGGTCCTACCACATGTCGACGTATCATAGGCGCCTTCTGTCCAATGAGTGGATGACATCTGTCCCAACGGTGAGCCGACACGTGTTTCCTCCAGCCAATGATGATTTTACACGTGGAAAATCCCCATTGGTCGGGGCTGTTAACAGGTTATCGGATCCAAAACCGGACCCAATAGCTTAACGGCGTTCCGTTACGGTGGATGCCACGTGTCGGTCACCCTTGATGAAAGCACTTCTATGACGCGCGATTTATCATCATGGAAGTGGACACTTCCGTGATGATATTTTTGGTAATGTCATGGAACACTTCTACGATAGCACAGGTACGACTATCTTGATTCTGTCATAAAATCATCATGCATGTACATGCATGACAGAAAACGTGACCTACTGTGACAAACACGTATCATCACGGAAGTGTATTTTTTTGTAGAGAAGATTGAACCCAAAGCTAAGCACTTTCCCATTGCCAAAAAACCAACCTAGAAGGCCAAACTAAACCAATAATTCGAAGAGACTTGCAAAGATATCAAATCATGCATATAAGAATTAAGAGAAGACTCAAATAATATTCATAGATAATTTGATTATAAATCCACAATTCATCAGATCTCGGCAAACACGCCGCAAAAGAGTATTACATCGAATAGATCTCCAAAAACATTGAGGAGAACATGGTATTGAGAATCAAAGAGAGAGAGAAGAAGCCATCTAGCTACTAGCTATGGACCCGTAGATGTGTGGTAAACTACTCACGCTTCATCGGAAGGGCAATGGTGTTGATGTAGTAGCCCTCTGTGATCGAATCCCCCTCCGGCAGGATGCCAGAAAAGGCCCCTAGATGGGATCTCACGAGAAAAGAAGGTTGCGGTGGTCGAGAAGTGTTTTTGTGGCCCCCTAATGGTTTTGGGGTATAAGAGTATATATGAGAGAAAGAATTAGGTTAGGAGACCCACGAGGGGCCCACGAGGTAGGGGGCGCGCCCTCCACCCTCATGGCCGCCTCGTTGCTTCTCCGACTTCATCTCCAAGTCTCTTGGTTTGCCTCTGGTCCAAGAAAGATCATCGTGAAAGTTTTATTCCGTTTGGACTCCGTTTGGCATTCCTTTTCTGCGACACTCTGAAACAGGCAAAAAAACTGAGACTGCGACTGTGCTCTAGGTTAATAGGTTAGTCCCAAAAATAATATAAAATAGCATATTAATGCATATAAAAAATGCAAAACAGATAATATAATAGCATGGGACTATCCAAAATTATAGATACGTTGGAGACGTATTAGTTTTTCATGCTGTGTCTTCTTAACACAGAGTATAAATCATGTACTACCCTCAGTGTCAGCCAAGCAATTGGTTCATACTTTTTAACGTGCTTCAGCCTTTTCAACCCTCACGCAATACATGAGCGCGAGCCATGGATATAGCACTACGAGTGGAATAGAGTATGATGATAGGGGTAAATATAGAGAAGACAAAAAAGTAAGAAAGTATAACATCGACGCAGCTAACCAATGGGCTATGGAGATACCCATCAATTGATGTCAACGCGAGGAGTAGGGATTTCCATGCAACTAATGCACTAAGAGCTATAAGTGTAAGAAAGCTCCATATGAAAACTAAGTGGGTGTGCATCTAATCCTATAATGAAAAATTCCCACTAGTATATGGAAGTGACAACATAGGAGACTCTCCATATGAAAAACATGGTGCTATTTTGAAGCACAAGTGTGGAACTTGCATGCCCCGTGTCTCTTTTTCTTCTTCTTTTTTCTTCTTTTTTCTTTTTTTTCTCTTTTTTCTCTCATTGTCCGGAGTCTCATCCCGACTTGTGGGGGAATCATAGTATCCATCATCCTTTCCTCATTGGGACATGCTCTAATAATGAATAATGATGATCATCACACTTCTATTTACTTATAACTCAAAAGGAATAAAAATTACAACTCGATACCTAGAACAAAATATGACTATATGAATGCCTCTAGCAATACCAGGATGTGCAATGATCTAGCGTAACATGCATAAAAATGATGAATGGTGGCCGAGCCAGAAATACTATGTCATCTATATGATAATGAAAAGCAATATGACAATGAATGCTCAATTCATCAAAACAGAAGCGGTGGAAGTTGCATGGTAATATATCTCGGAATGGATATGGAAAGGCCATAATAGGTAGGTATGGTGGCTGTTTTGAGGAAGATATAATACGGCTTATGTGTGATAGAGTGTATCATATCACGGGGTTTTGATGCACCAGCGAGGTTTTCACCATGTCTCGAGGTGAGAAAGGGCAATGCACGATACCGTAGAGGCTTGCAAATTGTGGAAAGGTAAGAGTGCGTATAATCCATGGACTCACATTAGTCATAAAGAACTCATATACTTATTGCAAAAGTTTATTAACCCTCGAAGCAAAGTACTGCTACGCAAGCCCCTAGGGGGGAGGTTGGTAGGAGTCAACCATCGCGCGCCCCTGACCTTCACACAAAGATAGACAATCAAGGATAAATTGTACTCCAACTTCCTGGCATAACGAGAGACTATACATGCATGCTTCGGGAATTACAAACCTTAACACCAATATCTTACTAAACACGATCATCCACTAGTACCTCCCACATATTATGATCTCTATATTGCAAAACTATTGCAAGGAATCAAACATATCATATTCAGTGATCCACAAGTTTTATGTAGGATTTTATGACTAACCAAGCAATTGACCAATTCCGCTTGTCTCTCTAAATAGATATAAGTGAAGCATGAGAGTTTAATTCTTTCTACAAAAAATCATGCTCTAACAAATATAAGTGAAGCAAAAGAGCATTCTACAATAACGGTTTTCGATGTGAAGAGAAACAGGCAATCCAAACTCAAATGATATAAGTGAAGCACATGAAGCATTCTATAAAGCCATACTCAAAAGATATAAGTGAAGTGCAATGAGCATTATATAAATCAACCATGGACTATCTCATACCAGCATGGTTCATAAAAGAAAACAAAGAAAGCTAAACATAAATGAAGCTCCAAGATTTGCACATATCACATGAACGAAACGAAGACGAAAACATACAGATAGTTGTTAAAGAAAGATGGGATGCCTTCCGGGGCATCCCCAAGCTTAGACGCTTGAGTCTCCTTGAATATTTACTTGGGTTGCCGTGGGCATCCCCAAGCTTGATCTCTTGCCTCTCCTCCTTCTCCTCATGTCGAGACCTCCTCGATCTTTGATCACTTCATCCACATAAAACTCAACAAAAAACTCGGTAAGATCTGTTTGTATAATAAAGCAAATCACTACTCTAAGTACTGTTGCAAACCAATTCATAATTCGTTTTTGCATTGTAGCTACTGTAATATAACTTTTCCATGGCTTATACCACCGATAAAAATCAATAGTTTCATCAAAACAAGCAAAACAATGCATCAAAAACAGAATCTGTCTTAAACAGGACAGTCTGTAGCAATCTGAACATCTACCATACTTCTGGTACTCCAACAATTCTGAAAAATTAGGACAAAATAAAAAAGTTGTATAGAAAGACTTTGCAAAAAAGTTTCAGAAACGCTTGACGTTCCGGTAAAAAAAGAAAATTCACGCGCTACAGCCAAAGTTTCTGTTCCTGCACCACACATACCAACAAGCAATCTAATCATCCTAAAGGAAAATCTTGGCACAATAATTTTACAATACAAAGGATTTGTACAAGGGGATAATTATTTTTGTTGAAAAGTTTCTATAATTAAGATTCACAAAGTTTCCATGGGCATGAACAAAGTTCAAGGCTAGCTCCCACTTTCACAATGCTCGTCCCTCTCACTTTCACTTTTCTTTTTGTGAAGTTTCAAGTTCCCCTCTATTTTTTTTAATTTATAAAAGCACTCAACAGAAATAAATTACTCTCTAAAACTTCCGGGTTGTCTCCCTGGTAGAGATTTCTTTAAAGCCATTAAGCTAGGCATAAAGTGCTCAAGTAATGGATCCACCCGGATCCCAAAGTATATCAAAGACAATTTGAATTAGCAATGATTTGGCATTTAGTAGTGAGCACAAAGCAACATATATCAAGCAATCACGAAGTCTAAATCTCTTCCTATGCATCGTCATGTCATACAAGAACAATTCATGCACATCAAGTAAAGGCCAATACATAGCATACGCAGTTTCTTGTAATTTTATCGTGTTGGAAACATAAAACGGTGGAGATGTAGTTCCTCTCTCATAATAATTTCAAGAGGAGCAGAAAGCACATACATATTATATTCATCAAAATCATCATGTGCAACGGTAAAAGGCAACTCGTCAATGTAATCCTTAAAAAGTGCAAACTTCTCCGTATAGTGTAATTTGGAGAATTCAAAAACATAATAGGACTATCATGTGTGGGTGCAATAGCAATAATTTCATTCTTGACATAAGGAACTATAGCAAGTTCATCTCCATAATCATAATTCATATTGGCATCATGGACACAAGCATAGCAAGCATCATCAAAAAGGGATATTTCAAAAGAATCAACGGGATCATAGCAATTATCATAGCATTCATCCTTCGGTTAGAATGAAGGGACATTAAACAATGTATGAGTTGAAGAGTTACTCTCATTAGAAGGTGGGCACATGTGATCAATCCGCTCTTCCTCCTTTTGTTCTTCACTCTCCTCCTCATCTTTTTCATCCAATGGGCTTACAATATCATCATTTTCTTCTTCCATAGACTCCTGCAAAATATTAGTCTCTTCTTGGATAGCGGAGACTCTCTCAGTAAATGCATTAATATCGCAATTGTATTTGTAATTATCATAGCAATATTTAAGGATGGCAAAATTTTCAGGTCTATAAACTGAATCATCAAAATCTTCATACTTTTCAAACAAAGATTCAATTTCATAAGCACCCTTAAAAGCAAAAAAATTCTTCTATTCTTTACACATCATAGTAATCATACATACCATTAGCATAATAAGCTAAGGTTTCATTATCATTAAATTTGCATGTAAAGGGAAGGTGTGGAACATTCATCCTAGAGCAATAAGTATAATCATATCTCAAGCATAGCTCCCGAGCATACCAATGCAACTTATGAATTTGATCCCATAACAATTTCCCTTTATGAGTCAAGCAATAATCCCTAAAGTATTCACGTTGATGCAACGTTACTCCCATTATATAGTTGAATGGGGTTTTCTCAGGATTATCAAAGTAGTGCATAATATCTTTCACATAACGATCATCGAGGATTTTAGGAGGTTCCCCGTCTCCATAATTAGCAAGTACAACCAATTTTTTTTGGTGTTTCGTCTTCCATATCCATAACTAAAGATAGAGAACAACTTAGAACAGGAAATAAAAACTACTTAGTGATAAAGAAAACAAGAACACACAAGAATAATCACCCCACGCTATTGCTCCCTGGCAACGGCGCCAGAAAAAGATCTTGATAACCCACAAGTGTAGGGGATCATTTGTAGCCTTCTTCTATAAATAAGAGTGTCAAACCCAACGAGGAGCTAAAGGCACTTGACCTTTGGTTTACCTAGAACGAGAACGAAACTATTTTGCAACAATAAAACTACGATTACTTTGCGAGAATAAAACTAAGAATAAAATGCAAGGTAGTAAAAGTAGATAGCTTTTGTCAACAAGAAAGTCATTTGTCCCTAGGCAATCGATAACAAGTACTGGTAATCATTCTTGCAACTTTATATCAGGGAGAGGCATGAGCTAACATACTTTCTCTACTTGGATCATATGCACTTATGATTGGACCCCTAGCAAGCATCCGCGACTACTAACGATCATTAAGGTCATGAAACCTAACCATAGAATTAAGTATCAAGTCCTCTTTACTCTCATACGCCATAACCTACTTATCCGCATTTAGGCTGCTGTCACCCCCGCAACACCGACAACAAGCAAACCATGAACATATTGCAACACCCTACATCGAGGACCCCTCACGTTTGCACGAGACGGAGGTCATCGTAGCACAACACCATAAATAAAATATACAATCATACCAACCAAGATCACGATTAACCCATAGGACAAAACGGATCTACTCAAACATCATAGGGTAGCCAAATATCATTGGGAAATAATATATGGAGTTGAGCACCATGTTTAAGTAGAGATTACAACATGGAGAAGGGGTGTTACATCGCTGCATAGAGGGGGGCAAAGTTGGTGTTGACGGTAGCAACATTGTTGATGTAGATCGTTGGCACAATCCTTGCCCCGGTGGCGTTCCGGCGCCACAGGAAGAGAGGGGGAGAGAGCCCCCCTCGTTCTTATTCTTCCTTGACCTCCCCCCTAGATGGGAGGAGGGTTTCACCTCTGGTCCATGGCCTCCATGGCGGTGGAGGGACGAGAGCCCCTCCGAGATTGGATCTGTATCTCTGTTCCCTTCTATTTCACGTTCCCAGATCTGGCCCTTCACTGTTTCTTAAATTCCCGGAGATCCTTAACTCCGATTGCGCTGAAATTTTTACACGCTTTTTTCCATTAATTATCTTTCTTGCGCCAGAATAAGGGCCCCAACAAACCGTCGAGATGGGCATAAGACACCTGGGTGTGCCTAGGGCTGGAGGGTTGTGGGCACTGTGGGCCCCCGTTTGCGTTGATTCCACCTCCCAAAAATCACATAAATTCCAAAATAATTCTCCATAAATTTTTATCGTGTTTGGACTTTGTTTGATATGGATTTTCTGCGATATAAAAAACATGCAACAAATAGGAACTAGCACTGGGCACTGGATCAATAGGTTAGTCCAGTAAATCATATAAATAATTACCAAAAGTGTATAAAAGTTGTATAATATTGGCATGAAACAATCAAAAATTATAGAGACGATGGAGACATATCAGACCTCATCAACATATCCTTTGAAAATCTCTATATATCAAATGTCATTTGGTATTAAGTTAAATGTTTGTCATTTTTGTATACACAAGTGTTCTTCCTTGCAAGACTAACCCATGTAGGAAGATGAACTCAAACTTCAAGTGGTGCTCTCAACTTTTGGTGGAGTACATCAACATTGAGCATCCAACACATGTTCAACTACGTGACCGAGATCAACACAACCCAAAGTATGTTATTCCATCTTAGAGAAGCTTTGACCCAAGTCATGAGTTAAAGCAACTCAACGAGATGTGAATACATCAAAGTGCTTAAACAAAAAATGGTAACCCCATTTTAAGCTTAAACAATGAGTATGACCTATGATCAAGTGACTTCACTTGACTCCTAAGTCAATATACTCTAACATAGGTGACTTTGTCAGCGACCACTTCTAGATGAACTTCTCTAGTGTTTCTTTGTTCCTTGTCTTCTTTGTTTTTGTCTTTGTGTTTCCTTCAATAAAAAAACTTCATCTAGATCTCTTTTCTTTTGTGTTTCCTTATTTAAATTCCTTGCAAATCTTTCATTGAATTCCCTGCAAATCTTTGTGAAATTTCAATTGCCTAGTGAGCTGAGTTGATAGAAATTTTCCTCCACACTGAACTCGGACACACCGAGTCTAGCAAATCAGCTAGACCGAATTACAAGGGTTCCTTGTATGTAGTTCATCGGTTCAACCAAAAAGGACTAGCTCGGTCAAACTGATGCGCACTCTCAGCGGCTCTGATATCTCGGAGTTGCCGATGAAAACCACTCGGGGTCATCGATTTCACTGTTGAAGAAAACCTTTTGTCGTTGCATTTTGCACATCTTTTTCAGCTCCATTCAATGATTCTTATCCTCTACCCGCATCATAATCTACATGCTGCTATGTAATGTGTCTCAAGGACCAAAGCTAATTGACACATGCTCCAGAAGATTCCTTCTTGGAAATTGATGTCAAAGGGGGAGAGAGAGAGCACATCAAAGGTTATCACATGGGAAAGAAAGCACATCTTAGCTTCCCTAGATGCTTGTTGTCAATAGAGGAGAGAACCACATGTCTTCAAGAGGGGAAAGACATGTTCATATTTAGTTGACTGTACCATTTCTTGTTGTAATGGTTCTCAATCTGATTTTCTCTTACCCTACCTTCTCCCATTATCCAATATCAGATTCAGGGAGAAAGAGTTCATATCTAAGGGAGGAAAATCTTTGGAATTCATTGCATATCTTTAATCTTTGGGGACATGTCCATATCCAAATGGAGTACTAAGTACTCACTCATTACATGTCATCCCAGTCTTGGTATTCTTGTGGTTTCCTGAACCTGCTTTATTCAGAGTGTTCTTGTGTTACCTAATTGTGTTTTCTCAAGCTCATCTCTTCCAAAGCCAGCTAAAGACCACAAGGTAAGTATATGCATCACACTCATGTGCATGATGATCTCTTGTTGCTGCACATATTGTTTGCAAGAAGGATTCGTGAACATGTAGGTATACATATTCTATCTACATCATTTGCTCTGATGCATATAGCCAAGATACATGTAACTCATTGCTTGCTCTAACATGCTTATGCATTCACATGCTCTCACATTCCATCTTTACATGTTTGCATACATGTAGGGGGAACCTATGCATGTTACATGTCCATCCAAAGCTATACCTATTGCTACTCTTATTTTTATATAAATCTTTGATGTATGTTGTCATAAATTATCAAAAAGGGGTAGATTGAAAGCACAAGTGTTCCCTGGGTGATTTTGGTAATCAATGACAACATATATCTTGTTGGACTAACATTTTTATCAAGTACATTTCAGATGAGTTCAACAATGGCATGGAAAGGACAATAGGATGTGGAACCCCTTTGAAATGCTAAGGACAAAGATTGGAAAAGGCTCAAGACATTTCATTTCAATTTTAGTGATCCAAGATCACATTGAGTCCATAGGAAAGCTAATACAATTAAAAGGGGATGAGGTGTTGCTTAATGGTCTGCTTGCTCAAAGTACTTAGTGATATTGCTCCAAAAACCCTCAACCACTTTCTCATTTTCACATATGTCCAAAACCTAAAGTCAAACTCAGCCCGACCGATTTGATCTATCTGGCGCCATCGATTTCATTTGACATAGCAACTGCCAGAAACCCTAATCAATTCGATCTCACCGATATGGCTCTTGGTCTCACCGAGATGGCTTTGCAAACTCTATGTTTCCCTTCGTAACATTTCAGTGTCACAGAAATGAGCAATCGGTCCCACCGAGTTCGCATTGCAAACTCTCTGTTTCCTTTTCGTAACATTTCGGTCTCACCAAATGAGCGATCGGTCCCACCAAGTTTGCTTGACCAAGTTTCTGTTTGCTCATTGCTGAAATCGGTCTCACCGAGTTTATGCGATCAGTCTCACCGAGATGAGATTTTGCCATAGCCCTAGCACATCGGTCCCACCGAGTTGATCACATATGTCCCAACAAGATTCCTAACATTCACATTTTGAACTGAATCGGTCTCACCGAGTTCTTTTATTCGGTCTGACTGAGTTGGGTCAAATGTGTTCAATGGTTGCATTTGGTGTGGAGGCTATATATACCCCTCCACCCCCTTCTCCATTTGAGTGAGAGCCATCAAAACGTACCCACACTTCCACTACTCATTTTCTGAGAGAGAACCACCTACTCATGTGTTGAGACCAAGACATTCCAATCCAACCACAAGAATCTTGATCTCTAGCCTTTCCCAAGTTGCTTTCCACTCAAGTCATCCTTCCACGATAGCCAAATCTATGAGAGAGAGTTGAGTGTAGGGGAGACTATCATTTGAAGCACAAGTGTCGGTGTCAAAACCGGTAGATCTCAGGTAGGGGGGCCCAAGCTGTGCGTCTGAAGATCAATGGTGACAATGGAGAAGGGACACAATGTCTACCCAGGTTCAGGCCCTCTTAATGGAGGTAAAACCCTACTCTTGTTAGATTATATTCGAGGGTATAGGGATTACAAGAGTTGATCTACCACGTGATCGATTCGGCTAACCCTAAAGAGCTAGCCTAGCAATGTTATATGATCCTGCCTCCGCTCTAACCCTCCGTATTATATAGACACAGGAGGGGCTTAGGGTTTGTACAAAGTCGGTTTTATAGAAAGGAACAATATATCTGGACACCTATACTTGCCATCCACGCATGCGAGAGTCCCAACCGGATACGGGAGATGATCTTCTGTCTTGTATCTCAACGGTCCCTCAGTCCGACCCATATAGTAGACCGGACGCCCGAGGACCCCCTAATCTAGGACTCCAACAGTAGCCCCTAAATCAGTCTTCAATGATGATATATTCGATGCTCAGATTGTCTTCGGCATTGCAAGGCGGGTTCCTTAAACAATACATGTCAGCATCCCTTAGTAAAAGAATTGTATCCAGATTTTTGCAATAAACACAACCCTTAGCCACGAAGGCAGGATATATACAAAGAATAAGAATAGCATCTGTTACAGACAATTTCTTCGACGAAGCATCAGAGTCGTCCCTGCGTCATTTTGAACCATTTTCACGCCCCCGTTTTGTGCTTCGAGGCCACGCCTCATTGGCACGTTCAGTAAAAATAGAGATCATGCCCACTTAACACGGGATTGCATATCAATGACATTTGGGTAATCCAACCATTTGTGGCACACGCATTCATTGGGAACAGGCAAGATTCAAGGCACGAGTGGAGGGCGGTTGGCATTTTTACTTCCTATAAGAGGGTAAGGGACCCCCAGTTTCCTCCCCACGCCTTCACATCTCCTCAGCCTTCCAATCTCCCAAGCTATCTGTGCTCGCAAACTCTCTGTCTTTCGCACCACCACCACCTACTCCGACCATGGCCGGAGGTGGCTCCAAAGGCAAGTGGGAGGCCTCCTCTGTGACGGAGGAGAACATAACAGATCTCCGGAGTGCGGGGTACCTTGCCATCGATGTCAAGCACTGGCTCCCCTTCGAAGGTCAAGTCCTCCCACTCCGGAGCCCGGCGAACAGGTCGTCTTCCTTCCCCATTTTCTTAGAGGGTTAGGTTTCCCACTCCACCGATTCGTCCACGGACTTATGTTCTACTAGGGTCTAGATTTCCACGATTTAGCCCCAAACTCATTTCTTCACATATCGGCTTTCATAGTCGTATGTGAGGCCCTCCTCCGCGTTCGCCCACACTTAGGCTTATGCCTCAAGGTCTTCAATGTGAAGCCGAAGGTGGTCCACGGGCAACATACAGACTGCGGCGGGGCTATGATCAGCAAGCTGCCGAACACCACCTGGCCAAAGGGGGCCTTCGTGGAGACCGTGAAGATCTGGCAACAGGAGTGGTTCTACATAACCGAGCCACACCGCCCAGACTGGGCGGCCATTCCGGAGTTCAGGTCCGGACCCCCCATGAGGCTCACCTCCTAGAACGAGAAGGACATCGACTGGGGGACCCAGGCGGAGTCGTTGGTGCTACAGACGCGCATCACCAACATGCTGGGAAAGAACGCTGGTCTAACCAACATGATAGAGATCATGCTTTTTTGCCGCATTCTACCCTGCTAGCGTCGGGCTTCCCCCATGTGGGAATTCAAGCTGGAGGATCCAGGTACGCTGCAACACTTCTTCGGTGCTATGCACGAAGGGATGTGGAAGCTGCCTTTTAAGGCGCAGAAGAGTAGCTGGCCCATGAAGACCGAAGATATCGGCATCAACATCGCGTACCCGGCCTCTCTAGTAAGTACTCGGTTTCTCCGAAGACATGCCTAGTCACACGTATTCTGTCTATGCCGAACTCATCAACCTGTCTTTTGTTGCAGGGTTGGACCAGAAGTCGGAGCGAATAAAGTGCCCGGCTCCCTTACCCAAAACCCAATCACTCCTTAGCTGGAGAAGATGCTGGTCTCGGCGCCTTATCAGCCGCTGGAGAAGAAGGCCAAGAAGAAGAGCAAGGGGTCCAAGAATGGGCCCCACCGCAAGGGCCCTCCGGCAATAGCTTCCAAAGAGGTCGAGCCCATCTCCTCTCGGGAGGAGGACAAGGACGAAGAAGAGGAGGAGGAGGAGGATGAGAAGTTGGAGAGCGACTCCTCCTCAAGATGAGGAGGGGGGAAAGGACGACCCTCGAGAATATGGAGAGTGTGACGCCTAAGAAAGGGTGAGTGGTCCTCTCAGATAGTTCGGACACAGAGTCCGAACATCGTCCGAGGCGGGTCCAAAGGGAAAAGCCCTTGGCCGAGACATAAGTATTAGAAACTCACTTGATCGATTGTCTTTTAGATCTGACTTTGTCATGCTCAACCTCCTTCATATTTTTTTAGCCCTCCACGCGAGATCCCGATCCCCTCTTCTTCGACGGGGAACTCTTTAGCCCATGAGGAGGCGGAGAGTGACGGCCCTTCTCGCGCCCTTTCTTCCCCCGCCATGCAGGACACCGAGGTGTCATCCCAAAGGCCATCTCCTGGACGGGAAGGGTCGGACGAGACAGTCCGGAAGGCGCCCAAGGACAACACATCGGGCGTTGTAGAGCAGGGCATGGCGATCCCCGCAACTATCAAGGTTGAAGGACTTCAGCAGTCAGGGCCCTCACCGAACATCATACCGGAAGTCAGTACGGCACCGGGTTTAGATCAACATCCTCCTTTGAAGGAGGGTGGAGGAGCAAGAGCTCCGTTGATGGCCTCTATCAATCTGGAGGCCACTGACTGTATGTGGGAGGCACTGGAACGTGCCTCCGTTGTAGAGGAACACCGCACCCTCATGGGTGCGGCTATGGAAAAAGTTTAGTCCGCAAAGAGCGGGCTGACTGAAGCCTTCCACACCTGCTAACATGCTTTGAGGTAAGCGGCGTAATATTCTTTGTAAGTATTCTATGTGTGTTTGTGTGGGGCGAAGCCCATGTGTAGACAGTAGCCCCTGAGACTCTCTTCGGATTAAGACAATCCGAACAGAGGATCATTAACAAGTATGTCATGCACTGTTTTTGTTTATATATCTGACAGGCTTCGAAGCTAGCGTCTACTGCCCAGGTAGCAGAAATTGCCGAGCTCAATCAGAAGCTCCGGCTGTCCGATGAGGAACTCGACCGCACCAACAAAAGGTTCGAATAAACTCAAGGCGTGCGGAGTGTCAGTATATCCAGAAATTATGTTCATGTGTAGTCGGTTTCAAACTGACTAAGGATGTTATTGAATATACTTTCAGTTGGCACGACCGAGGTCGAGTCCCTCAAGAGCACCCTTGCTAACATCAAGAAGGAGGCAAAGGCAAGCAAGGTGGTCGTGCACAAGGCGGCCACGGCTCTGGAAGGAGAGCAAACCACCCGCCTAAAACACGAGGCGCGGATGGAGGAAATAGAGCAGGAGCTCAAGGACGCCATCGCAAGGTGCCAGTCCTTAGAGCAGAAGAGTTTGGAGCAAACCCTCGAACTCGACAAAGCTCTTGAGAGTCTGAAGGAGGCTCCAGTTGATGCCCAGGGTGCTTGCCGGGGGATACAAGAGGCGAAGCAGATTGCGGCTGGTATGGCCTTTATAATGCAGAGTAGATAAATTAGTAAGAGGTATATTTTACTGACCGGAATTTGGAGTTATCTAGGCGCCTTTGTTGATCTGTCGAGGAGCATTGTGGATGCCACCGCATTCTTCCAAGCCGAAGAGGGGAGCTCAACAGAGAAGTTATTCTGGTCGCAGTATCTTGCACCGGAACTTCCCTTTGCCCTGAGCGACCAGCTGAAGCAGCTGTCAGAGCTGCACAGGGTGGCTGGACAGGCCATGAAGGATGTTATAATCCGTTTGTGGCCGGCCGATCCCATCCCTACTAGTCACTTTGGACTCATGCAATGGCTAGTGGAGGCGCTTCCTCGGATCGATGCCCTCAAGCGGTCGTCCTGCATTGAAGGTGCCCGAATGGCCTTTGCCCGTGTCAAGGTGCAGTGGGCAAAGATGAAGGCCGCTGACATTGCTACCGCAGGGCCGCCTGAAGGTAAAGAGCACTGGCGGCTCGAGAAATACTTCGACGAGGTCCTCGAGGGAGCCCGCATTGTGGAGGGGCAGTGTTCGAAGGATTTCATCTTTGAGTAGTTCAGTCCGGTTTGTAAGAGTCATGTGATGAACTCATTGTGTATGATATTTATGATTTAGTTTATCCTCCTATTTTGCTATTTATATGCCTGAAAGTTTACCAGTCGTCGGCTTCAGCCCCCATGTAGATATTACAGGGGTGTTCGTGATTGCGTGACCGCACTTAATCCAACGTCTTGGTCCGATGTAGGAGGCGTATTGCGAAGTGAACTAGGCAATCAGACTATGAGGCTTTAACACTTCCACTTAGCCATACGAGTCCATTGGTGGTGCTATGTATTAGCTCCTTGTTGCACGATCGGCAAGCCGGAGTATGGCGCCTTTGCAACGTGGTTGGTCAAAAACCCAGCCCCTCATATGACACGGCATAAATCGTGAGCGATTCATAGTATAACACTAAGTCACAAGATCGCTGACCCGCTCTCGCCTATCATGACAGTCAGCTTTCGGCTTTCTCTACTGCGGTACTTGACCGGACGAGCCGGAAATACAATCGCAGTAGTTCTCCCTTTACTACCTTAGCCGAACTTGCGGAACGTAAGGTGGCAAACATAGGAGCTGGGTAACCCAACTATAGACCAAAGACATGATTCGGAGTAGATGCATATAATGCAATATCTAGGACGCCGAAGAGTTCCCTATGGGTGTTCGGACTTAACAATTTTAGCGATGCCAAATACAACCCCTAGTACGTGTCGAACCACATGTGTCAGTCGAGCATAAGGTATAGCACAGGTAACAACAAAAAAATTCAACACCCAACCAAAAAGGTGGTAATCATCTGTGCCCTTTGTGTCATTATTGATATTTTGATGAAAGACAATGTCGTTCAACACTAAGGTCATTTTACATGGCTAAAGAAGAGAAAATTTTACATAAGGGAAAGTCCAACACAGGGCCTAGAAACCATACTTCCAAAAAGAAGCTCTAATGATGCCCTGTCGCACGTCTGCGCCTTTCCTCCTTAGTAGTGAGTCCTTTGAGAGGATAGTTTGATGGCTGGGACATGCACGTCTGTGGCAACCATCTTGTAAGTAGGGCTCTTGATGAACCTGCGTGAAAAGGAAAAGGGTATATGCGGTCCGTTTATGGCCGAGCCGTGAAATGGACCTGTTTTGCAGCGTGCCTCCGGCGTCGCCCAGGGTATTTTTAGTGCATAATTATGTACGTGCGGTACCTGAACCGCCACCTGGTGGGGCGATCAGCAAAGGCCGAACTGCTAATCCATGTCCGGATCCGTTGATTTATTCGCGGACCGGACTCGCTTGGATACATCTTTGGCTTTACTGGCCTATGAACTGCTCGGCTTGATTAGGCCGTTATACACTTCGGCTGCAAGGGCCGCAGTGTGTTCTTCGGTATGGAGTGAGCGCTCCATATTACCATTGACTGTAATAATGCCACGAGGTCCAGGAATTTTGATCTTCAAGTAGGCATAGTGTGGGGCTGTGTTAAAGCGGGCGAAGGCAGTTCGTCCGAGCAGCGCATGGTAACCACTACAGAAAGGGACGATGTCGAAGATTAACCCTTCGCTGTGAAAGTTGTCTGGAGAGCCAAATACTACCTCCAGTGTGATTGAGCCCGTACAGCGGGCCTCCACTCCTAGTATCACACCTTTAAAGGTAGTGGTACTAGGCTTGATTCGTGATGGGTCAATCCCCATCTTTCAAAAAGTGTCTTGATAGATCAAGTTGACACTGCTTCCTCCATCCATAAGGACTCTAGTGAGGTGGTATCCATCGATGTTTGGATCAAGAACCAAGGTGGCATAACCCCCATGACGGATACTAGTTGGGTGGTCCTTGCAGTCAAAAGTGATCAGACAAACTGACCATGGGTTAAACTTGGGGGCGACAGGCTCTACCGCATAGACGTCCCGTAATGCATGTTACGCTCCCTTTTGGGGATGTGAGTGACATATATCATGTTCACTGTCTTCACCTCGGGGGGAAATTGTTTCTGACCCCCAGTGTTCGGCTGACGGGGCTCATCATCGTTTTCGCTTGGGGGCCCTTTTCCCTTATGTTCGGTATTTATCTTACTGGCTAGTTTGAAAACCCAACAGTTTCTGTTGGTATGATTTGCAGGCTTATATGGTGTGCCATGAATCTGACAGGGCCTCTCGAGAGTTTTGTCTAAGCTGGATGGCCCGTCCTTGTTACCTTTGAAAGGTTTCTTCCGCTGACTGGACTTAGGACCATTGAATCCGGCATTAACTATTGTATCGTCTGCGTCGTCATTGTTGATATTTGGCGTTTATTTTTCTTGTGGTGAGGTTTACCGTTGCCGTCCCGTAACTCAGAGGTCTCGGGGTCACCTGAGCTGTTGCTTCTACGAGCCAAACAGCTGTCTTCGCCCGCACGGAAGCGGGTCATGAGTGTCGCTAAGGCTACCATGGACGTAGGCTTTTCCTGCTCGAGGTGTCCGGTGAGCCATTCGTCACGGACGCTGTGCTTAAAAGTCGTTGAGGCTTCGGCGTCCGGATAGTCTACAATCTGGTTCTTTTTAGTTAGGAACCGACTCCACAACTTGCGGGCTGATTCGCCTGGTTGCTGGATTATATGACTCAAGTCGTCAGCATCCGGAGGCCGGACATAAGTACCCTGGAAGTTATCCCTAAAGGCATATTCCAAGTCTTCCCAGGTTCCAATGGAGTCTTCTGGGAGGCTGTTTAACCAGTGCTGTGCTAGTCCCTTCAGCTTTAGATGGAGATATTTAATGGTGTGGAGACCATCTCCTCAAGCCATGTGAATGTGGAGAAGAAAATCCTCAATCCAGATGGCCGGATCCGTCATTCCATCATATGGTTCGATGTTTACGGGTTTAAACCCTTCTGGGAACTGATGTTCCATGACCTCATCAGTGAAGCATAGGGGGTGTGCGGCCTCTCTATATCTCGCAATGTCATGGCGGAGATTGGCTAACCTTTGAGTCCGGTACTGATCCCGAACATAGTAACGATCGTCACGCCGGGCTTCATGGCCATTATCTCGCGTTGCCGTGTCGGCGTTCTGGGAACGGGGGTCCCCAGACTTGCCTGCCTGCGGCCCGCGGCGTGGCTCCACCAGTGGCCCAATACGGCATGTCTTCATCAACAAACACTCAAGACCCTCGCGAGGGGCCAAGCCTCGCGGGGCAGACGACACAAGGCCTCCTCAGGGGCGGCCTCACCAGGCGGGCTCATGAGGAGGCGGAGAGATCAAGGCAAGGGGTACCTCGCGAGGTTCCCATAACGCAAGCCATGAAAACCAAGGCCAGGCAGGCGCCAGCGTGCGCAGTGTCCTTGTTTCCCCTTTGGTGCTAAGGGGGCAAGCGCAGGCGCGGAGTACCGAGGCATCAGGCAAAGGTTTCCATAACAGTGCAACAAGACCAAGACCAGCAGGACAGTAGGACGGAGGTCATCGAGGAGCCCAAGACGGCATCATCACCAGCGCCATTGACAGACGAAGACCACCTTTAGTCAGGATAGCTTGTACTTGATGTCCCCTTTCAAAATGGCCGTTGTTGGATCCCTTCCTGCTCAACATTTGGGGAGAGGACGAGGGCCTCTATAAATAGGGCTAGCCACCACAGTGAAAGGGACGGACTAATTCCTCCCCAAGCAACCCACCAAGCACAAGAAAACCTCTCCTCGCGAGGCTATTCTTCCCTTGTACTGTTCATCATCAGCCCAAGAGGCAATCCACCACCACCACACAGGAGTAGGGTATTACACCACAATGCACTACAAAAAAAGAGACATTCGTGACATTTTGGGCCGAATGAAACTTTTTTCTGTCATACATATGACACTTCTATGACGATAATTGTGACAAAACCCGGTATCATCATAGATGTGGTGGGCTCCTACTTCTATGAAACAAATCATGACAGGAAATGGGATTTTCTTCCTGGGCGGGCCGGAGACGTAGTTGCATGACATTCTTTGGGCCGTCCATGACAGAAAAAACCATGGTAGAAGTGAGGGCGAGGAAAATTTCGGGGAGTTCCCGGTTACGGTGGGTGGTCGGGGGCCGAGCGATGCGCGTTTCTCTTGTACACGTACACGCGTATGTGTGAGGCATTGGTCTAACTGAACCCGAGCGATTGCACTACAGGCTACGCGTTACTAAACCCGAGCGATCGATCGATGGCTGTTAACTGAACGCGATCGAGCAATTCCTTCGCTACTGCTGCTAACTGAAGCCGATCGATGCTGCC
>NC_041381.1:419225922-419253308 GCF_002162155.2 Triticum dicoccoides
TGAACAGTGAGCGGTGGCGTTGCCTCTGGATGAACAGGACCCCGATCGATCAAGCCGGTTGGGGCTGGATGAAAAGGACCACGTGGAGTGCTAGATGAATAGGACGACCCCGTGGAGGGCTGGATGAACAATAGACGGTGGAGAGGGTGCCCGTGGAGGGGTGGTTGAACAGTAGCCAGTGGAGTAGCGCATGATGACCCACAAGTGTAGGGGATCGCAACAGCTCTCGAGGGTAGAGTATTCAACCCAAATTTATCGATTCGACACAAGGGGAGCCAAACAATATTCTTGAGTATTAGCAGTTGAGTTGTCAATTCAACCACACCTGGATAACTTAGTATGTGAAGTAAGGTATTTAGTAGCAAAGTAGTATGATAGTAATGGTAACAGTGGTAAAGGTAAAGATAGCAAAAGTAATATTTTTGGGTTTTGTAGTGATTGTAACAGTAGCAACGGAAAAGTAAATAAGCGAAGCACAAGATGTGAAAAGCTCGTAGGCAATGGATCAGTGATGGATAATTATGTCGGATGCGATTCCTCATGTAATAGCTATAACATAGGGTGACACAGAACTAGCTCCAATTCATCAATGTAATGTAGGCATGTATTCCGAATATAGTCATACGTGCTTATGGAAAAGAACTTGCATGACATCTTTTGTCCTACCCTCCCGTGGCAGCGGGTCCTGTTTCATTCTAGCATTTAGAGTCTTTTGTTTCAGCTTAGCTAACAATTTCTTAAGATTTGATCTATCATTGCAAGCAAGAAAATCTCTAGCAGTTTCTTCATCCATAACATAACCCTCTGGAACAACAGGCAATTCATAATCATTCAGAGGTCTTTCATCATCACTATCATCAATAATAGCAACTTCAATAATTTCATTCTCTCTAGCCCTAGCAAGTTGTTCATCAAGAAATTCACCTAATGGCACAGTAGTATCTCACACAGAAGTAGTTTCATCATAAGTATCATGCAAAGCAGAAGTGGCATCATCGATAACATGCGACATATTAGAATTCATAGCAGTAGTAGGTTTAGGTGTCGCAAACTTATTCATAACAGAAGGAGAATCTAGTGCAGAGCTAGATGGCAGTTCCTTACCTCCCCTCGTAGTTGAGGGATAGATCTTGGTTTTAGCGTCTTTCAAGTTCTTCATAGAACAGATATAAAACCCAAGTGACTCAGAGAATAGAGCTATGCTCCCCGGCAACGGCGCCAGAAATTAGTCTTGATGACCCACAAGTGTAGGGAGTCGCAACAGCTTTCGAGGGTAGAGTATTGAACCCAAATTTATTGATTCGACACAAGGGGAGCCAAACAATATTCTTGAGTATTTAGCAGTTGAGTTGTCAATTCAACCACACCTGGATAACTTAGTATCTGCAGCAAGGTATTTAGTAGCAAAGTAGTATGATAGTAATAGTAACAGTGGTAAAGGTAAAGATAGCAAAAGTAATATTTTTGGGTTTTGTAGTGATCGTAACAGTAGCAACAGAAAAGTAAATAAGCGAAGCACAAGATGTGAAAAGCTCGTAGGCAATGGATCAGTGATGGATAATTATGTCGGATGCGATTCCTCATGTAATAGCTATAACATAGGGTGACACAGAACTAGCTCCAATTCATCAATGTAATGTAGGCATGTATTCCGAATATAGTCATACGTGCTTATGGAAAAGAACTTGCATGACATCTTTTGTCCTACCCTCCCGTGGCAGCGGGGTCCTAGTGGAAACTAAGGGATATTACGGCTTCCTTTTAATAGAGAACCGGACCAAAGCATTAACACATAGTGAATACATGAACTCCTCAAACTACGGTCATCACCGAGAAGTATCCCGATTATTGTCACTTCAGGGTTGGTGGATCATAACACATAATAGGTGACTATAGATTTGCAAGATAGGATCAAGAACACACATATATTCATGAAAACATAATAGGTTCAGATCTGAAATCATGGCACTCGGGCCCTAGTGACAAGCATTAAGGATAGCAAAGTCATAGCAACATCAATCTCAGAACATAGTGGATACTAGGGATCAAACCCTAACAAGACTAACTTCATTACATGGTAAATCTCATCCAACCCATCACCGTCCAGCAAGCCTATGATGGAATTACTCATGCACGGCGGTGAGCATCATGAAATTGGTGATGGAGGATGGTTGATGATGACGATGGCGACGAATCCTCCTCTCGAGAGCCCTGAACGGACTCCAGATCAGCCCTCCCTAGAGAGATTAGGGCTTCATCAGACAACTTGCTACCTCCGGCTCTGATCTCTTTGGTCTGAAGTTTTATGCTCCATGGGTCATGCGCCTCATAAAGCGACACTCTACTGTCAACTATCAACCTTCTGCTCGCAATCATGTGATTTTTCTACCTGTGGTTGATATGTCAGTTGAAGCTATCTATCCTGACCCTGCCAAGAAGCCTCTTTGTCTTCAGAATGCCGAGAACCAAAGCTTCACTCAACCCATTGAAGGTGTTCAAGCAGCTACACGAATCTATCCATTGGCTGGAAATACTCGTCTACCTCATCGAGCACCTACTGAAGCCACTGAAAGCACCATTGCCCAAAGGACTCGAAAGCATTCTCGCGTTCTCAATGATCGAGAACTTCTTGTGGCCCTTCATCAGAAACAGGACAAACATCACTTTTGGCTCAAGAGACAAATGCAAAGCCTCTTGGTGGATGTCAATCGCATGCGCAACCTTGCCACCAAGAATGCCTTTGTTGCTCATGAAACTTGCCGGCGATCATGGAAGAGTTTGACCCTGCTTAGTGCTGAAGCAGATCTTCAAGACCATGGCTTCAATGAAAGATTTCAGTTTGACTCCACTCCTCCACGGAATGTTGTCTTACGAAGAACTCCATCTCTTGAAGACTCTGAATATTCTTCCTCCGCGGCAACGATAAATGCCAGAGTGATCAATGATGAAGATGATGCTACTTCACCACCTCCTACTACTACTGCGCGCATCGACACTGCACCAAGTTCATCTGCACCGCCACCCAACGACAACAACCCTACTGCTTCACCTACTCATCAAGAATACGAGTAGATGCTCTATGTCTTGAAACCATTTTGGTCATTACTGACAAAAGGGGGAGAAGCGTATGAGTTGATAGTCTTCAAGCGGGTTCATATGGGCAGTTGCGTTATATTTTGCCTCGTGCTTACAACTCTTGCTATTTGAAACATTTGGTTCTCTGAGTTGTAATGCTTAAACTTGATGGTCGTCTGCTATTTATTTGCATTTCCATGTGCAATGATAACTTCCGCACTTAGATCATCCTGCAGACGTCCATTTTTCATTATGCATGTCATCCTATATGCTATATCATTTCATGCATGATGAATTATCTTCATAAGTTGAAGTGGACCTCCACAAGTACAACCTGCCATGTGCATTTGCATTCCAAAAGCAAAATTATTTATATGCACATCTTCAGGGGGAGCCCTTGCTACTTATGAAGACAAATTCCTATCCTTTACAATTTCACATACTTTATCCCCGTTGAAAACTTCAACCAGTTTGTCATCAATCACCAAAAAGGGGGAGATTGTAAGTGCATGTAGTGCCACCCCTAGTTGGTTTTGGAGTATTGACGACAAAGTTGGTTGAGGGACTAATGCGTTTGTGAGAATTGCAGGATAACGCAGGTAGTGTCCCTCATTGATTCGGTTTACCTACCGGAGATGACCCCTAAAAATGTATGAAGACATTGACGACAATGGTGGTATGAGAAGATATTCATATTGAAGACTATGACATGAGAAGACATTGCGTGAAGACTATGGAGCACGAAGACTGTGTGGTTTCGTTGTTTCCTTTTCTTCTTTGTTGAGTCATAGGAACCACCGTACTGTTAAGTGGGGTCCAAGTGAACTAAATCAGAGTGACTGAAGTGATGCTCAACTCAAATCCTATGTCTTCGAGCGAAGACAATGAGAGCAAATCTTATCGAGAGTTGGATGAGTCAGCTTTGCTTGTAGCCCAAGTAAAGTTGCCGTGTGTGTTTGAAATCTGACCATTGGAACACGTGTCAGTTCCTTAGTGACCAAGGGTCATTTTGGACAAATCAGGTCGGGTTGCCTAGTGGCTATAAATAGCCCACCCCCTACATCATAAATTGGTGGCTGCTCAGAGTTAGTATACGGCTTTTGTCGTTTGAGAGCAACCCACCTCGAAGCATTTGAGAGAGAGAAATCCTTGCGAGGACAAAGCCCAAACACCCAGAGCCAAAGAGTGTTAGGCATCACTGAAGTCTTTCTGTCTGTGTGACCTGAAGACTTATTACACTTGAGGACTGTGTATCCTCCAGCCGGTTAGGCGTCTCGTTCTGAGCATCCAAGAGTCATTGTGGATTGCCGAGTGAACGGAGTCTGTGAAGGTTTGGAAGTCTACCGTGAAGACTCACCAGAGTGATTGGGCGAGGACTAAGTGACCTTAGCTCAAGGGGAATAAGCTGAAGACACGATCTTCTGAGTTGAATCTCAGCCTCCCTAACCAGACATACAGTTGTCACAGCAACTTGAACTGGTCCAACAAATCCTGTGTCCTCAACAAGCAACTGGTTCTATCTCTTCCCTCCTTTACTTTGAGTTTGTCTTCGTGAAGTCATTGCTTATCTTCTTATCTGATTGACTTCATTGCTTGACTACTATTGTTGATTGGCTTCATACTATCTTCCATCCTGATCCTACTACCTAGCTGCTATTAGTCTTCGTATGTTAATGCTATTGCATACTTGATTATGGCTTGCTTGTTGTAGTTTATCTTCGGCTGCATATCAATTAGGTTGTTTCTATTGTTTGTCTTCGAAACTTCCATGTTTTGAAGACTTTCATAAAAATCGCCTATTCACCCCCCTAGTCGATAACTAGCACTTTCAATTGGTATCAGAGCAAGGTGCTCCCTTGTTCTGTGTGATTCGGTTTAACCACCTGGAGTTTAGCTATGTCGACTGCAGGATTGAGGAATGTATCTTGCCCTACCTTTGACGGTCATGAGTATCCCCGGTGGAAAGCCATGATGAAGAAGCGACTCATGGCTATGGACAGCAAAATGTGGACCGTCACCAAGATTGGTCTCACCGACCTATGCAAGATGGCGGAGGCTGATGACATTCGTAAGTACACTCTACTGAACCTCACTGCGAAGGATGTCATCTGCTCCTGCCTGTCCCGAAATCAGTTCAGGAACGTCATGCACCTCAATCACGTGAAGCTAATGTGGGACCGACTTGCTGAGGTCTATGATAGTCATCTTAATCGTCATGATCCTTGGCTTGATGACTACAAGGAGTCTCTTAAAGAGATGACCTTTCCACCTGAACCGTCTTCATCTTCACCATGCCTCATGGCAGGGGGTGCTAAGGTAACTGAATGCTATCTTTCTGAAACTAGTGATGATGAATCAGGTGATGAATTTGGCCCCAGCTATGTCAAACTTGCTTCCCTTGCCACTAAACAACAAAGAGCTTTGGAAAAGATTCAAAACATGCTTAGTAAGAGCGATGATATGTTGGGCGAAGAAATGGATCAGTCAAAAGCTTTGGCTGATAGTCTTCAGAGACTTCACTCCAAGTTTGACGCCCTTCAAGATCAACGTAATGCTCTCTTATCTGATCATGAGAAACTTTCTTCTGAATGTCTTCAAAGAGAGCAAGATCTTGAAAAGGTAAGAGTGGATTATGAAGTTCTTCTGAAGAAGCACGATTCATTACTCGCTCAACAGATCAGTCCCGCTCAGGAAGGATTTGAACCACCTTGCGTGAAATGCATTGAGCGTGATAACGCTGCCTCTGTTGCTGAATCTTCCACTGCTACTACTGTTGCTCTGTCTTCCACTACTTATGTGGTAACTAACCCCTCTTATGAGGATACCACTACTATTTTTGATGAAAATGCTAGGTTGAAGACATTGCTTGAAACAAGGATGTATAAAAGTCTGAAAGGGCATCAGACACTTTGTGATGTCCTCAAAAAGCAGATTCTGAACCGAAACCCTAGGAAAGAGGGTGTTGGGTTCGAGAGGAAAATGAATGCTGATGGTTCCTACTGGAAGCCTGAGCAGTATCCCAAAACCACATGGGTTGCTGCAAAGGAACCTTCAGTGGATCCATCTACTTTATCTGGATTTACCTGTGCTAATCCTATTATCATTGATGAATCCTTTGATGCAAACTATAAACTGTTCAAAAATCAGAATGGTGAAGTGTTTGCCAGGTATATTGGTACTAACTGCAGGAATGGACCTCCTATGAAGAAGATCTGGGTTCCCAAAAGCTGCCTTGAGGATCTTCCAGTGAATGTCATCATGACACCACCAGGGAAGAAGACAAACCCCAGACCAAAGGCATCATATGGTCCACGGCTACTTACGAACACAGGACTCACTTGAGTCACCCTAACGCCAATGTTTTGCAGGGAAATCATACTCAGACTCATGAATATGAGCGTGTGTCTTCAAATTGCTATGTTCATAGAACTAAGAACTTTTCTGCTTATTCACATGAGTATCATTCATCTCCTGCAAGGCTATTTGCTAGGGCTTCAAAGCCGAAATTCTCAGATGCTGCACTTAGACTCATTGCTTCTAAGCCACCCCTGAAAATGTGGGTGGTGAAGAAGAATTAACTCTCTTTTGCAGAATGTGGTCTCAGCCAGCAATCAATGGCGTCTGATATAATTGCTGGGGACCTAAAACACAAAGGGACGCATGATAAAATAACTCAATATGTATTCCACATATGAATCGCTTACCTGTCATACTGTGTGCTAACTTTCATCTATGCTGTGATAATCCAAGTGTGCATCAAATGCTTATGCTTCACAACATACATTGTGAAGCCTATCCCTCTAACTGCACTGTAGGGTACACCAAAAGCTTCAGAATGGATTATTGACAGCGGATGCACTAATCATATGATTGGTGATCAAAGTCTTCTCATGGACTCAACCTTACGTCCATCCGACAAGAGTCAAATCACATTTGCTGACACTGGTAAAGGAAAAGTATTGGGTCTAGGTAGAGTTGCAATCTCAAAGGATCAACACATGGATAAAGTGATGCTTGTTGAATCCCTTGGATTCAACTTAATGTCTGTCTCAATGCTTTGTGACTTAAACATGATTGTGATATTTGGAAAATATCGTTGCCTTGTACTCATGGAATCTGACAAATCTCTAGTCTTTGAAGGGTATAGGAAAGGTGATCTATACATGGTAGATTTCTCAGCAGGTCCAAAACTTGCTGTATGTCTTCTTGCTAAAGCTTCAGAATGTTGGCTCTGGCATCGAAGGCTGGGGCACGCTGGCATGAGGAACTTGCACACTCTCGTCAAGAAGAAGCATGTCATAGGCATCGAAGGTGTCAAGTTCAAGAAAGATCATCTGTGTGGTGCCTGCGAAGCTGGAAAGATGACAAGGGCCAAGCATCCTTTGAAGACAATCATGACAACATCTCAACCCTTCGAGCTGCTACACATGGACTTATTGGACCTACCCACTACTCCACCCTCACAAAAATGGCGTGTCTCTATGGCTTCGTCATTGTTGATGACTACTCAAGATACACATTGGTGCACATAATTCTCTACAAGACTGAAGTACAAGATGTCTTCAGACAATTCGCCAATCAAGCAATGAACAACTATGGCGTCAAGATCAAGCATATCAGAAGTGATAACGGCACTGAATTCAAGAACACCGGGCTTGATCTTTATCTGGATACAATGGGAATCACTCATGAATTTTCTGCTCCATACACACCTCAGCAAAACGACATTGTAGAGCGCAAGAACAGAACCCTCATTGAGATGGCTCGAACAATGCTTGACGAGTACAAGACACCAAGAAAGTTCTGGCCTGAAGCCATTGATACAGCTTGTCACATCATCAACCGTGTCTACATCCATAAGCTTCTGGGCAAAACATCCTATGAGCTCCTCACTGGCAAGAAGCCAAATGTCAGCTACTTCAGAGTCTTCGGTGCTAGATGTTGGACCAAGGATCCCCATCACAAGTCAAAATTTGAACCCAAAGCTCACGAAGGCTTCATGCTTGGCTATGGAAAGGATTCGTACTCTTAAAGAGTCTTCAACCTCTTCCACTACAAAATCGTTGAAACAGTGGATGTGCGATTTGATGAAACCAATGGTTCACAAAGAGAAATTCTGCCAAGTACACTTGATGAAGCTCCTTCCTGTGAATCTATCAAGTTGATGGGAACTAGTGAGATCATGCCCTCTGAAGCACAGCCTGAAGAGGAACTTATCATTTCTGCACCAAACCAACCTGAAGACAATGCTCAGACCGAAGACAATACTTCCAATGATGACAATGATCAGCATGAGCAAGGTCTTCGTCCAGTTCATCCTCGTGTTGCAAATGAAGTACAAATTGAGAAGATAATTGACAGCATCAATGCGCCTGGTCCGCTTACTCGCTCAAGAGCAACACAGCTAGCAAATTTCTGTGGGCATTTTTCGTTTGTGTCAATATCAGAACCCAAGAAAGTTGCTGAAGCTTTTATGGAACCTAAATGGATTCAAGCCATGCAAGAAGAACTTCAACAGTTCAAGCTGAATAATGTTTGGGAACTTGTCAAGCGACCTGACCCTCGCAAGCATAACATTATTGGAACAAAGTGGATATATCGAAACAAGCAAGATGAGCATGGTCAAGTCATCAGAAACAAAGCACGTCTTGTGGCTCAAGGATATACTCAAGTTGAAAGAATTGACTTCGATGAAACATTTGCTCCTGTTGCTAGGCTTGAAGCTATTCGCATACTGCTAGCCTATACTAATCATCACAACATCTTGCTATATCAAATGGATGTAAAGAGTGCATTTCTCAATGGCAAGATTGAAGAAGAAGTATAGGTTGCACAACCACCTGGCTTCGAAGATCCAAAACATCCTGATATGGTGTACAAACTGAACAAAGCACTGTATGGCCTCAAACAAGCTCCTCGTGCCTGGTATGATACAATCAAAGACTTCCTGAAGAGCAAAGGCTTCAAACTTGGATCCCTCGATCCCACACTCTTCACGAAGACATATGATGGTGAACTGTTTGTGTGCCAAATATATGTGGATGACATAATCTTCGGCTGCACCAACCAGAAGTACAGTGATGAGTTTGGGAACATGATGCAAGAGCAATATCAAATGTCCATGATGGGAGAGCTGAAGTTTTTCCTTGGTCTTTAAATTCGTCAGCAACGAAATGGCATCTTCATATCTCAAGAAAAATACCTCAAAGATTGTCTGAAGAAGTTTGGAATGAAAGACTACAAAGGTTACACGACGCCAATGGCAGCCAAACATCATCTTGGTCTCGACGACAATGGTAAAGAGTTCGATCAAAAGGTATACCGCTCCATGATTGGTTCTTTGCTTTATTTATGTGCATCTAGGCCAGATATTATGCTTAGTGTTTGCATGTGTGCTCGATTCCAAGAGGCACCAAAGGAATCGGATCACTTAGTTCTCAAGCGAATTCTTCGATATTTGGCTTACACCCCAACACTCGGATTATGGTATCGAAAGGGCTCAAGGTTTGAACTGGTTGGATTCTCGGATGCTGATTATGCTGGTGACAAAGTGGATCGCAAGTCTACATCAGGCACATGTCATTTTCTTGGTCGATCACTTGTCTGTTGGTCTTCAAAGAAGCAGAACTGTGTGTCACTCTCAACTGCTGAATCTGAATGCATTGCTGTTGGATCTTGTTGTGCTCAGCTTCTGTGGATGAAGCAAACTCTCAAGGACTATGGCATCGATCTGAAGCAAGTCCCTCTCTTCTGCGACAATGAAAGTGCCATCAAGATTGCCAACAATCCAGTCCAGCACTCGAAGACAAAGCACATTGGAATACGTCATCACTTTCGCAGAGATCATGTTATGAAGAAAGATATAGATATCATGCACGTCAACACTGAAGAGCAACTGGCAGATATCTTCACAAAGCCCTTGGATGAGAAAAGGTTTTGCACGTTACGGTGTGAGCTAAATATCTTGGAATCCTCTAATGTCCTGTGATCAGGCACACATCCTAACACTTATGCATGTTGATGACTTAGATGTGCAACACACAAAGTAATGTATATCTTCAATCAATGAAGATTTACACTCTGAGTGTGAATACATTAACATGGAATTTGACTTCGGAGCACCACGATAATTGTGCGTCGTGTCTGGGTCTAATACTTCCTATACGGTGGGTAACGCCACCACCAAATTTCTCTGTTTGAAGTGTTTCACTCATGGCGTTATTTCGCAAAGATTTCGCATTTGGTTTGTCTTCAGTTTCAATTTATCTTCGTGATTTTTCTGCGCTATAATGATTTGATTGCATATATATATACTAGTGTTCTGTCCTCTACATCATTCACTTATAGCTATGTCCTCACTGTTGAATACTTTGAACTAAGTGAATGTGATCGGACCCTAATCTCTCTATGCTTACTATCTCAAACTCTATCTGTCCAAATCATATGCATTCTATTGAAACTGTCGAATGTCTTCTCTACATCCTTGTCAGCAGAAGACACAGAGACAAAACATCAAGTCCTATTTAAATGAATCATCTAAATTGTCGATATCCGGAGAAGCCGGAACGAACATCCGACATACTTGGCGGGCGTGGGAACGTGGGACAATTCTAAGTATGTTGCATGCTTGCCACGTACCCCTCAGATGTGAACCGCCAGGGGCACCAGCGTAATTGCGCTGTGTCTCTCACCTACTTATAAATACTTGTTCCCTGCGGTAAAGAAATCCTTCTTCCACCTCTCCACCTCCGTCAAAACCCTAGCGCCACCGCTAGCTCGCGACGACGCCGGCGATGAAGCGCTTAGCTGTCGCGACTTCTCCGACGCCGTCCTCACGCCGGCCGCGGACATCGTCCTCTCCGCCGTCGCCGTAGGTGTCCTCCGTTGCCAAGTTAGGGCACGGTGGACTGAACTGCACGGTCTCTCATTCTTCCCATCTAGCAGTTCGTCGTGTGGTAATTATAACTCTATTTTTACCACCTTTTTGATCTTCATAGATTCATCCTACTTACCGAAAGTGGTTTCTGCCTACTCAATATTAGATCTATTCTATCTGCATCTCATAATGCCTAGTCTATTCACTTAGATTTCCTATCTAGTTTGATTCCTCACTTGTACTTATTCACGGATTGGTACAAATCTGGAACCAACTCACCACATATAAGTGAATGTCTTCGCATCATGAGGACAATGTCTTCAAACTGATTTATCTTCAAAATCATCTGAGAATGCATATGACCTCTTCCCCTTCCCTCGCATCTCTAATGCTGTCACAGGTACATGTCCGTGGGAGAATCCCTTGGTTCTCATAGTCTGCATTCGTTTGCAGAATACTTACAGCATCATATCAATTCTCCTGAAGCCAGTTCCTGCTTGACCAGCAAGCGTAAATCTCTGAAGCCTCTGAACGTATTGAAGCCATTCAGCTTGAAGTTCATCGCTGCCGAAAAATTAGCAAGGAAGGGTGGCAGACAGCGTCGTGGGGGAACTTCGAAGGATCTGCCTGAGGATCTGGCAGAAATGTATAAAAAAGATCCTGAAGAAGATTACAATCAGCGCAAGACTCGAATCCAATGGATTCGACGCTATTGGGCTGAACAGTGGTACAAGTACAAGTTCGTCACCCAGGAGTACGCAGAGAACTATGCTATCAAGAGTCCTTGGGGTGATATTCTCTATCGAGGCCTTCCCCCAAGAACAAAGCTGAAGCCATTGCGCAAGAATTCTATCCTTGCATGGTTCGTGGGCCACAGCCTGAAGAAGCCGACCCATCATCATTGCTCTGGTGTCGCGATAACAATCTCTTCAAGCGCAACTTCCAGTTTGCTATGTCTTCAGCAAAGGAAAACAAGAAGTCATGGGGATTAGACTTCAATCCTGGTTCCTCTACTCCCCGTGAGGATGGGACACGTGAAGCTGAAGAGAATAGAATTGGCCCCTTTGCAAACCTTGATGGTCTCATCTCCTACGTCTTGGTTCATGGTGCCAGAGTGGATCATTCCAACAATGATGCTGATTCTGATGAAGCCCCTGCTCCTACTCCAAGGCCGAAGAAGCCAAAGAAGGTTAAGGTTTCATCATCAGCCGCACCTCCAAAAGCTTCTCGTGTGAAGCCATTGGCCACTGCACCTCCTAAAGACAGTGTGCAGTCTGAAGATCAATCTCGTATCTCCAAGAAGACAGAGAAGAAAAGACAACTTGTCAGGCATACTGATCAAGCTCTGACTCCTGCTGCTATTCTGCATGAAGAACCCATTGATCTATCAAGTGATGAAGATCTTGCGGATGATGCTCTTGAGCAGCTGATAAAGAGCAAGGAAGAAGCAGAAATCTTCAACAACTTGCCTCTCTTTGATGTGGCCATCATACACAATTTCATTGATGAGTGGTTCGACACCCCAAACGTCAGCTTTGAAGACTTACAGCTTCCAATTGGCCTCAGCGTCTCTTTCAATGGCGCCAATGCTTCTGAGCTGGCTCTCGCTCAGCAAATCGTTGAGCTCAAGCACAAGATTGATTATGAAAAGGCTCAATTCAAGAAGCATATGGCCAAGCTGAGTGTTCAAGACGTCAGGAACTTTAAGGTCATGCTGCATGAGCTTAAAGAAGCTTTTCTGAAGAAGCGCCAAGAAGCTCAAGGCTCTCGTGAGCGCATGAAGAGTTTGGCCGATAAGTGTGTGCTTGCCTACAATGAGGCTGAGAAGCGCAAGTCACTTGGCCGTCCTGGCATTGACCCAGGATGGCAGCAAAGAAAAAGAAGAAGCTTCCTGCTGATCAGCCTGCGCCTTCAAGCCAAGAAGCTCCACGCATTATCTTCCCAAGTAGCATGACTGGCTCGAAGCCAAAGGTCACCACAACCGCTTCAGAACAGAAGAAGATGAGGGCTATAGAGGCAGAAGCCAGAAAGAGGAAGAATACCGAAGCCTCTGATGCTGCTCCCTCCAAGAAGAAGCGCAAGACCAAGAAGAATCGGGCTGCTCCCACAGAGCCCCTTTTTGTTGAACCCATCTCAGTGATTCATCCTGCATCTGCATCCCAAGAACTTCACATGACCGTTCATGAGCCTGCTTCCACAGAGGCTCCTGAAGATGAAGATATTCCAGCAGCTGAACCCACCGCTGCTGAAGACATTGGTCATCATGACAATGTTGAAGATGATGAAGTTCTTCCTCAGATCGAATACAATGTGGTATCATCGCATGTTCGTACGAACAGCGAACTCATCAGCATTGGTCGTCCTCTGACGCCAATTGCACAGGATGATTCATGGGCTGATCGCCCACAAGAACAAGACTCCCCCAACACTCCCCAACAACAACAAGTCACAACATCCGTACAAGCTGAAGAGGATGAGGGCCTGCCCACTCCATCTCCAAAAGCGTCGCCAGTACTTCAAAGGCTTCGCAAAGGACCAAGGCCTCAAGCTCCTCTTCTGAGCGTTCTAGAAGAAGAAGTGCATCATCAACCTGTTGCACGTCAAGTGTTTTCAGAAGCCACTCCTACTGCGAATGTCTCTGCGTCTGAAGCACCTGCTGCTGAAGACAATCCGGCTGCATCAGCCGATGAAGAACGTCAAGAAGAACGTGTCTCTACTCCCCCCATTCCTGAAGAAATAGTTCATGAAGTGAACGTGTCAATGCCTGACCCTCCAACTCCTCAAGTGGAGGTTGAAAATCCTGAAGCTGCCACAACCAACGCAAGTGAAGCCGATGACATTGTCATGGCTGAAGCTAATGTGGAGCTTGCAACAACCAGTGTGCCTGAAGCTAATGCGGCCACTGCACCTGAAGCTAGTGAGGCTACTACTTCTGAAGCACCTGTTGTGCAGCCTCAATCCTCAGTTGCTGCCACTGCTCCTGTTCCACCACCAAGGCCCTATACAATTGAGCAGGCATATAACCACGGAGAGCTAACAACAGTCAGATGGCCTGTTCTGGTCCCTCCGCCTAATGTCTCTGGTCCTCAATTTGACTATCATGTTGAGCATAGGCCTCAAGTCCAGAAGCCCAAGCCAAAACTGCCAAGGTTTCCAGGTACTGCAAACTCAGCAGGGTCCTTCAATGCTAATGGCTTCAAGAGCCACAACACATTCTTTGATAGCTCGAAGAACCTCTACACGAAGCCAAGAATTGCATCAGATCGGTTCTGGAGTCATCAGCAGCGAAGCTACTACTCCTGTGTTCTGTATGATCAAGGGCGCATCTTCCCTCATATGCGCCTCGACACTGAAGCCATTACTGGACTCCCCTGCTTAGAAGAAGCACTTGACTGCTTTCGTGATGCTGGGCTGCTCAGTTTTGTCACAGATAAAGAACACTGGAATGAAGAACTATTGCTTCAATTCTATGCCACACTGCACATTCGCGGCTACAACAGAGATACGGAGACTTGGGTTCTCGAGTGGATGACCGGAAACGTTCATCATGAAGCCAAAGCTATGGATATCATCGAGCTTATAGGCCTGTCCACTCTCGAAGAACTCTATGAACCTGGCTGTCAACATCATCGCAATACCCTGGAAAGCATCTTTCATAGGCCTGAACCCAATATGAGTCAGATGCTGAGCATGATGAAGCCTTTGCCCCGTGATGCTGAATATCCAACAGAGTTCTTTGTTGAAGACCTTGAGTATCTGCCACGCGCCTTATATCACATCATCAGGCAGACTCTATGGCCTATCAAAGGACATTCATCAGCGGCAAAGCTTGAAGGAGCTATGAAGACTTTGGTCTTCAACATTTTTAATGGCATCAGCTTCAATGCACAAGATTTCTTCATCAGACAACTTGCTGCCTCCGGCTCTGATCTCTTTGGTCTGAAGTTTTATGCTCCATGGGTCATGCGCCTCATAAAGCGACACTCTATTGTCAACTATCAACCTTCTACTCGCAATCATGTGATTTTTCTACCTGAGGTTGATATGTCAGTTGAAGCTATCTATCCTGACCCTGCCAAGAAGCCTCTTTGTCTTCAGAATGCCGAGCACCAAAGCTTCACTCAACCCATTGAAGGTGTTCAAGCAGCTACACGATTCTATCCATTGGCTGGAAATACTCGTCTGCCTCATCGAGCACCTACTGAAGCCACTGAAAGCACCATTGCCCAAAGGCCTCAGAAGCATTCTCGCGTTCTTAATGATCGAGAACTTCTTGTGGCCCTTCATCAGAAACAGGACAAACATCACTTTTGGCTCAAGAGACAAATGCAAAGCCTCTTGGTGGATGTCAATCGCATTCGCAACCTTGCCACCAAGAATGCCTTTGTTGCTCACGAAACTTTCCGGCGATCACGGAAGAGTTTGACCCTGCTTAGTGCTGAAGCAGATCTTCAAGACGATGGCTTCAATGAAAGATTTCAGTTTGACTCCACTCCTCCATGGAATGTTGTCTTACGAAGAACTCCATCTCTTGAAGACTCTAAATATTCTTCCTCCGCGCCAATGGTAAATGCCAGAGTGATCAATGATGAAGATGATGCTACTTCACCACCTCCTACTACTACAGCGCGCATCGACACTGCACCAAGTTCATCTGCACCGCCACCCAACGACAACAACCCTGCTGCTTCACCTACTCATCAAGAAGACGAGTAGATGCTCTATGTCTTCAAACCTTTTTGGTCATTACTGACAAAAGGGGGAGAAGCATATGAGTTGATAGTCTTCAAGCGGGTTCATATGGGCGGTTGCGTTATATTTTGCCTTGTGCTTACAACTCTTGCGTTTTGAAACATTTGGTTCTCTGAGTTGTAACGCTTAAACTTGATGGTCGTCTGCTATTTATTTGCATTTCCATGTGCGATGATAACTTCCGCACTTAGATCATCCTGCAGACGTCCATTTTTCATTATGCATGTCATCCTATATGGTATATCATTTCATGCATGATGAATTATCTTCATAAGTTGAAGTGGACCTCCACAAGTACAACCTGCCATGTGCATTTGCATTCCAAAAGCAAAATTATTTATATGCACATCTTCAGGGGGAGCCCTTGCTACTTATGAAGACAAATTCCTATCCTTTACAATTTCACATACTTTATCCCCGTAGATAATTTCAACCAATTTGTCATCAATCACCAAAAAGGGGGAGATTATAAGTGCATCTAGTGCCACCCCTAGTTGGTTTTGGAGTATTAACGACAAAGTTGGTTGAGGGACTAATGCGTTTGTGAGAATTGCAGGATAACGCAGGTAGTGTCCCTCATTGATTCGGTTTACCTACCGGAGATGACCCCTAAAAATGTATGAAGACATTGACGACAATGGTGGTATGAGAAGATATTCATATTGAAGACTATGACATGAGAAGACATTGCGTGAAGACTATGGAGCACGAAGACTGTGTGGTTTCGTTGTTTCCCTTTCTTCTTTGTTGAGTCATAGGAACTACCGTACTGTTAAGTGGGGTCCAAGTGAACTAAGTCAGAGTGACTGAAGTGATGCTCAACTCAAATCCTATGTCTTCGAGCGAAGACAATGAGAGCAAATCTTATCCAGAGTTGGATGAGTCAGCTTTGCTTGTAGCCCAAGTAAAGTTGTCGTGTGTGTTTGAAATCTGACCGTTGGAACACGTGTCAGTTCCTTAGTGACCCAGGGTCATTTCGGACAAATCAGGTCGGGTTGCCTAGTGGCTATAAATAGCCCACCCCCTACACCATAAATTGGTGGCTGCTCAGAGTTAGTATACGGCTTTTGTCGTTTGAGAGCAACCCACCACGAAGCATTTGAGAGAGAGAAATCCTTGCGAGGACAAAGCCCAAACACCCAGAGCCAAAGAGTGTTAGGCATCACTGAAGTCTTTCTGTCTGTGTGACCTGAAGACTTATTACACTTGAGGACTGTGTATCCTCCAGCCGGTTAGGCGTCTTGTTCTGAGCATACAAGAGTCATTGTGGATTGCCGGGTGAACGGAGTCTGTGAAGGTTTGGAACTCTACCTTGAAGACTTACCAGAGTGATTGGGCGAGGACTAAGTGACCTTAGCTCAAGGGGAATAAGGTGAAGACACGGTCTCCTGAGTTGAATCTCAGCCTCCCCAACCAGACGTACAGTTGTCACAGCAACTGGAACTGGTCCAACAAATCATGTGTCCTCAACAAGCAACTGGTTCTATCTCTTCCCTCCTTTACTTTGATTTTGTCTTCGTGAAGTCATTGCTTATCTTCTTATCTGATTGACTTCATTGCTTGACTACTATTGTTGATTGGCTTCATACTATCTTCCATCCTGATCCTACTACCTAGCTGCTATTAGTCTTCGTACGTTAATGCTATTGCATACTTGATTATGGCTTGCTTGTTGTAGTTTATCTTGCGCTGCATATCAATTAGGTTGTTTCTATTGTTTGTCTTCGAAACTTCCATGTTTTGAAGACATTCATAAAAATCGCCTATTCACCCCCCCTCTAGTCGATAACTAGTACTTTCAGGTACGCCACACCCCTCCCGATCAACAGGACCCCAATTTCGACCGTAGTGCTCCAACACAAGTCCGTTTCGTCCGTTTTGCGGTACGCCACACCCTTCCCGATCAACAGGACCCCCGTTTTGACCGTAGGAGGTCCGTTTCCTCCATTTTGCGGTACGCCAGACCCCTCCCAATGAACAGGATCCCGTTTCGAACATGGCCGGTAAAACACAAGGCCGTTTCCTCCGTTCTGTGGTACACCAGGCCTCGTTTCCATCACCTATTCCGTCCAAGCCCTCCCGATGAACACGACGACACATTCCGTTCAGACCCAGCCGGTTGGCTTCCCATGAACACGACGACAACAATGTTTCTCCGTTCCGACCCAGCCATGTACATGAGCCCTGGCCGTACGTATGCGCGAGTAGGCGTTCGAGACCCCGCCCGTATGTACACATACGTGGCCGTATTTTCTTTCTTGCACACTGGCCGATGTACATATGTGTACATGCTAGGTGCGCGCCTCTACTACGACACGTGCGCGCCTCTACATCGACCAGTATATATGCACGTACACGTTGGCGACCAGAATGAAAATGCTATGTACACTTCGACCAGGTGGATCCCGACTGTCAGGCACTTCCTTGCGTGCGAAGATGTAGTTGGTGGGTCCCAGCAGTCCGGGAGGCGAATCATTTTTTTTGCCCGGACGCACTTCCTTGCGTGCGAAGGTGTAGCTGGTGGGTCCCAGCAGTCAGGGGGCAAACGTTTTTTTCACGAAATACGGTGGCCCATCCGATGGGTCCCTGCTGTAAGGTGGAGGAATAATTATTTTGCGCATAATAAGGAGGAACTTCCTTGCGGCCGCCGTGGACCCAGCTGTCAGCCTCTCCATGCACAGTACTCTTCTGATGGAAGTCGTTCGCTGACCACATTGACCACGCCGTGCCGAGAGCACCACAATGGTTGACGACGGCGAGGCCTAGGAAGGGGAAGATGCAGAGCCGGGGAAGACACATCAGTGGATGCCCACGCGAAGAGGAGTAAGAGGGTTGACCGGTTCGGGTGCGGTGTGAGGCTGTCGTCGCCGCAGAATAACAGGGGGTGTGGGTGAGTAGAGGGATGGCCTGGCCAGTGGTGGGAGTATTAGGGGGCGGTGAGACCTCCGCGGCATCACAGCCGGCCACGGGAGGCAGGAGCATGCGGCATGACTATCGGTGTCAAAACCGGCGGATCTCGGGTAGGGGGTCCCGAACTGTGCGTCTAAGGCTAATGGTAACAGGAGGTTGGGGACACAATGTTTACCCAGGTTCGGGCCCTCTCGATGGAGGTAATACCCTACTTCCTGCTTGATCGATCTTCATGATATGAGTATTACAAGAGTTGATCTACCACGAGATCGTAGAGGCTAAACCCTAGAAGCTAGCCTATGGTATGATTGTTGTTGTGTCCTACAGACTAAACCCTCCGGTTTATGTAGACACCGGAGGGGGCTACGGTTACACAAAGTTGGTTTACAGAGAAGGAGATCTATCATCCAAATCGCCAAGCTTGCCTTCCACGCAAAGGAGAGTCCCATCCAGACACGGGACGAAGTCTTCAATCTTGTATCTTCATAGTCCAACAGTCCGGCCAAAGTATATAGTCCGGCTATCTGGATACCCCCTTATCCAGGACTCCCTGAGTAGCCCCTGAACAACGCTTCAATGACGATGAGTCTGGCACGCGGATTGTCTTCGGCATTGCAAGGCGGGTTCCATCTCCGAATACTCGAAAGTAATCTTCGAACACTTAAATCGTGTCCAGTCTTTGCAAGATAAATTTCGCATACCACCGTAGAGAGAATAATATACCACAAAGACAATCTACTGACAGCTCTTCGCAGCGTGACATCATTGATGGAAATATGCCCTAGAGGCAATAATAAATTAGTTATTATTATTATATTTCCTTGTTCATGATAATCGTTTATTACCCATGCTATAGTTGTATTGATAGGAAACTCAGATACATGTGTGGGTACATAGACAACACCATGTCCCTAGTAAGCCTCTAGTTGACTAGCTCGTTGATCAACAGATGGTTACGGTTTCCTTACCATGGACATTGGATGTCGTTGATAACGGGATCACATCATTAGGAGAATGATGTGATGGACAAGACCCAATCCTAAGCCTAGCACAAAGATCGTAGTTCGTATGCTAAAGCTTTTCTAATGTAAAGTATCATTTCCTTAGACCATGAGATTGTGCAACTCCCGGATACCGTAGGAATGCTTTGGGTGCACCAAACGTCACAACGTAACTGGGTGGCTATAAAGGTGCACTGCGGATATCTCTGAAAGTGTCTGTTGGGTTGGCACGAATCGTGACTGGGATTTGTTACTCTGTGTAAACGGAGAGGTATCCTGGGCCCACTCGGTAGGACATCATCATAATGTGCACAATGTGACCAAGGGGTTGATCACGGGATGATGTGTTATGGAACGAGTAAAGATACTTGCCGGTAACGAGATTGAACAAGGTATCGGCATACCGACGATCGAATCTCGGGCAAGTACAATACCGCTAGACAAAGGGAATTGTATACGGGATTGATCGAATCCTCGACATCGTGGTTCATCTGATGAGATCATCGTGGAACATGTGGGATCCAACATGGGTATCTAGATCCCGATGTTGGTTACTGACCGGAGAACGTCTCGGTCATGTCTGCATGGTTCCCGAACCCGTAGGGTCTACACACTTAAGGTTCGATGACGCTAGGGTTATAAAGGAAGTTTGTATGTGGTTACCAAATGTTGTTCGGAGTCCCGGATGAGATCCGGACGTCACGAGGAGTTCCGGAATGGTTCGGAGGTAAAGATTTATATATGGGAAGTCCTGTTTTGGTCACCGGAAAAGTTTTGGGTTTTATTGGTAACGTACCGGGACCACCGGGAGGGTCCCGGGGGTCCACCAAGTGGGGCCACCATCCCCGGAGGGCTGCATGGGCCAAGTGTGGGAGGGGACCAGCCCACGGTGGGCTGGTGCGTCCCCCCCCCCCCCACAAGGGCCCAAGGCGCCTAGGGTTTGGGGAGGGGGCGCCTCCACCTGACTTGGGGGGCAAGTTTCCCCCTCTCACCCCTTGGCCGCCCCCCTAGATGGGATCTAGGGATGGCTACCTCCCCTAGGGGTGGAAACCTAGGTGCGGGCGCAGCCCCCTCTCCCCCTATATATAGTGGAGGCAGACGAGCAGCCCAACACATGAAGTTCTTCTCCTGTTGGCGCAGCCCTACCTCTCTTTCTCCTCATATCTTGCGGTGCTTGGCGAAGCCCTGCAGGATTGCCACGCTCCTCCACCACCACCACGCCGTTATGCTGCTGCTGGACAGAGTCTTCCCGAACCTCTCTCTCTCTCCTTGCTAGATCAAGGCATGGGAGACGTCACCGGGCTGCACGTGTGTTGAACGCGGAGGTGCCGTCCGTTCGGCACTAGGATCTCCGGTGATTTGGATCACGACGAGTACAACTCCTTCAACCCCGTTCTCTTGAATGCTTACACTTAGCGATCTACAAGGGTATGTAGATGCACTCTCCTTCCCCTCGTTGCTAGTTTCTCCATAGATAGATCTTGGTGATACGTAGGAAAATTTTGAATTTCTGCAATGTTCCCCAACAGTGGCATCATGAGCTAGGTCTATTGCGTAGATTCTATGCATGAGTAGAACACAAAGTAGTTGTGGGCGTTGATTTTGTTCAATATGCTTACCGTTACTAGTCCAATCTTGTTTTGACGGTATTGTGGGATGAAGCGGCCCGCACCGACCTTACACGTACACTTACGTGAGACAGGTTCCACCGACTGACATGCACTTGGTGCATAAGGTGGCTAGCGGGTGCCAGTCTCTCCCACTTTAGTCAGAACGGATTCGATGAAAAGGGTCCTTATGAAGGGTAAATAACAATTGGCATATCACGTTGTGGTTTTGCGTAGGTAAGAAACGTTCTTGCTAGAAACCCAGAGCAGCCACATAAAACATGCAAACAACAATTAGAGGACGTCTAACTTGTTTTTGCAGAGTATGCTATGTGATGTGATATTGTCAAAAGAACGTGATGAATGATATGTGATGTATGAGATTGATCATGTTCTTGTAATAGTAATCACGACTTCCATGTCGATGAGTATGACAACCGGCAGGATCCATAGGAGTTGTCTTAATTTATTGTATGACCTGCGCGTCATTGAACAAATGCCATGTAATTACTTTACTTTATTGCTAACCGGTAGCCATAGTAGTAGAAGTAATAAGTTGGCGAGACAACTTCATGGAGACACGATGATGGAGATCATGATGATGGAGATCATGGTGTCATGCCGGTGACGATGATAATCATGGAGCCCCGAAGATGGAGATCAAAAGGAGCAAAATGATATTGGCCATATCATGTCACTATTTGATTGCATGTGATGTTTATCATGTTTATGCATCTTATTTGCTTAGAACGACGGTAGTAAATAAGATGATCCCTCATTAAAATTTAAAGAAAGTGTTCCCCCTAACTGTGCACCATTGCGAAAGTTCATCGTTTCGAAGCACCACGTGATGATTGGGTGTGATAGAACGTTCACATACAACGGGTGTAAGCCAGATTTACACATGCGAAACACTTAGGTTAACTTGACGAGCCTAGCATGTACAGACATGGCCTCGGAATACAAGAGGCCGAAAGATCGAGCATGAGTCGTATGGTGGATACGATCAACATGAAGATGTTCACCGATGATGACTAGTCCGTCTCACGTGATGATCGGACACGGCCTAGTTGACTCGGATCATGTAATCACTTAGATGACTGGAGGGATGTCTATCTGAGTGGGAGTACATAAGATGAACTTAATTATCCTGAACATAGTCAAAAACCCTTTGCAAATTATGTCATAGCTCGCGCTTTAGTTCTACTGTTTTAGATATGTTCCTAGAGGAAATATAGTTGAAAGTTGACAGTAGCAATTATGCGGACAGTAGAAGGCTTATGTCCTTAATGCACCGCTCGGTGTGCTGGACCTCGAACGTGGTCTGTGGATGTTGCGAACATCTAACATCACGTTTTGATGACTACATGATAGTTCAGTAATGTTAAATGGTTTAGAATTGAGGCACCAAAGACATTTTGAAATGTCACAGAACATATGAGATGTTCCGAGAGCTGAAATTGGGATTTCAGGCTCGTGCCCACGTCAAGAGGTATGAGACCTCCGACGAGTTTCTAGCCTACAAACTAAGGGAGAAGATCTCAATCGTTGAGCTTGTACTCAGATTGTCTGGGTACAAAAATCACTTGAATCGAGTGGGAGTTAATCTTCCAGATGAGATAGTGATGTTTCTCCAAAGACATTGCCACCAAGCTACTAGAGCTTCGTGATGAACTATAACATAACAGGGATAGATATGATGATCCTTGAGCTATTCATGATGTTTGACACCACGAATGTAGAAATCAAGAAGGAGCATCAATTGTTGATGGTTAGTGAAACCACTAGTTTCAAGAAGGGCAAGTGCAAGAAGAGGTACTTCATGAAACGGCAAATCAGTTGCTGCTCCAGTGAAGAAACCCAAGGTTGAACCCAAACCCGAGACTAAGTGCTTCTGTAATGAGAGGAACGGACACTGAAGCAGAATTACCCTAGATACTTGGTAGATGAGAAGGCTGGCAAGGTCGATAGAAGTATATTGGATATACATTATGTTAATGTGTACTTTACTAGTACTCCTAGTAGCACCAGGGTATTAGATACCTGTTCGGTTGCTAAGTGCTAGTAACTCGAAATAAAAGGCTACGGAATAAACGGAGACTAGCTAAAGGCGAGATGACGATATGTGTTGGAAGTGTTTCCAAGGTTGATGTGATCAAGCATCACATGCTCCCTCTACCATCGAGATTGGTGCTAAACCTGAATAGTGTTATTTGGTGTTTGTGTTGAGCATAGACATGATTGGATTACGTCTATTGCAATGCGGTTATTCATTTAAGGAGAATAATGGTTACTCTATTTATTTGAATAATACCTTTAATGGTCTTGCACCTAAAAGAATGGTTTATTGAATCTCGATCATAGTGATACACATTTTCATGCCTAAAGACATAAGATAGTAATGATAGTACCACTTACTTGTGGCACTGCCATGTAAGTCATATTGGTATAAAACGCATGAAGAAGCTCCACGTTTTTTGATGGATCTTTGGACTCACTCGTTTTGAAAAGTTTGAGACATGCGAACCATGTCTGTTGGTGTATTAGCATGAAGAAACTCCATGCAGATGGATCATTTGGACTCACTTGATTTTGAATCACTTGAGATATGCAAATCATACCACATAGGCAAGATGACTGAAAAGCCTCGATTTCAGTAAAATGGAACAAGATAGCAACTTGTTGGAAGCAACACATTTTGATGTGTGCAGTCCAATGAGTGCTGAGGCATGCAGTGAATATCGTTATGTTCTTACTTCACAGATGATTCGAGTAGATGTTGAGTATATTTACTTGATGAAACACAAGTCTGAATTATTGAATGGTTCAAGTAATTTCAGAGTGAAGTTTAAGATCTTCGTGACAAGAGGATAGAATGTCTATGATATGATCATAGAGATGAATATCTGAGTTACGAGTTTTGGCACACAATTAAGACATTGTGGAAATTGTTTCACAATTAATACCGCCTGGAACACCATAGTGTGATGGTGTGTCCGAACATCATAGTTGCACCCTATTGGATATGGTGCGTACCATGATGTCTCTTATCGAATTACCACTATCGTTCATGGGTTAGGCATTAGAGACAACCGCACTCACTTTAATAGGGCACCACGTAATTCCGTTGAGACGACACTGTTTGAACTATGGTTTGGAGAAACCTAAGTTGTCGTTTCTTGAAAGTTTGGGGCTGCGACGCTTATGTGAAAAAGTTTCATCGTGATAAGCTCGAACCCAAAGCGGATAAAATGCATCTTCATAGGACACCCAAAACAGTTGGGTATACCTCCTAATTCAGATCAGAAAGCAATAGGGATTGTTTCTTGAATCGGGTCCTTTCTCGAGGAAAAGTTTGTCTCGAAAGAATTGAGTGGGAGGATGGTGGAGACTTGATGAGGTTGTTGAACCATCACTTCAACTAGTGTGTAGCAGGGCACAGGAAGTTGTTCCTGTGGCACCTACACCAATTGAAGTAGAAGCTTATGATAGAGATCATGAATCTTTGGATCAAGTCACTACCAAACCTCGTGGGTCGACAAGGATGCGTACTGCTTCAGAGTGGTACGTAATCCTTTCTTAGAAGTCATGTTGCTAGACAACAATGAACCTACGAGCTATGGAGAAGCGATGGTGGGCCCGGATTCCGACAAATGGCTCGAGGCCATAAAATCCGAGAGAAGATCCATGTATGAGAACAAAGTGTGGACTTTGCAAGAAATGCTTGATGGTCATAAGGCTATTGGGTACAGATGGATTTTAAAAGGAAGACGGACAATGATGGTGAGTATCACCATTAAGAAAGCTCGACTTGTCGTTAAGATGTTTTCCGACAAGTTCAAGGAGTTGACTATGATGAGACTTTCTCACTCGTAGCGATGCTAAGAGTCTGTTGGAATTATATTAGCAATTACTGCATGATTTATGAAATCTTGCAGATAGGATGTCAAAACATTGATTCCTTGACGATTTCCTTGAGGAAAGGTTGTATGTGATACAACCAGAAGGTTTTGTCAATCCTGAAGAACGCTAACAAATATGCAAAGCTCCGGCAATCCTTCTAAGGACTGGAGTAAGCATCTCGGAGTTGGAATGTACGCTTTGATGAGATGATCAAAGATTTTGGGTTTATACAAAGTTTATTAGAAACTTGTATTTCCAAAGAAGTGAGTGGGAGCACTATAGAATTTCTGATGAGTATATTGTTGATTAGAAATGATGTAGAATTTCTAGAAAGCATATAGGGTTATTTGAAAAGTGTTTTTCAATGGAAAACCTGGAATAAGCTACTTGAACATTGAGCATCAAGATCTATGAGGATAGATCAAAAACACTAAATGGTACTTTCAAATGAGCACATACCTTTACATGATCTTGAAGGTGTTCAAGATGGATCAGTCAAAGAAGGAGTTCTTGCCTGAGTTGTAAGGTATGAAGTTAAGAGTTAAGCTCGACCCCGACAGAAGAGAGAGAAAGGACGAAGGTCGGTCCCTATGCTTCAGACATAGGCTCTATAGTATGCTATGTTGTGTACCGCACAGGAAGTGTGCCTTGCCATGAGTTAGTCAAGGGGTACAAGAATGATCCAGGAACGATCATTGGACAGCGGTCAAAATTATCCTTAGAGGAATAAGGAAATGTTTCTCGATTATGGAGGTGATAAAGAGTTCAGCATAAAGGGTTACATTGATGCAAGCTTTAACACCTATCCGAATGACTCTGAGTAGCAAACTGGATATGTATAGTGGAGCAACCATTTGGAATAGCTCCAAGTGGAGCGTGGAAGCAGCATTTACAATATGACCTAGAGATTTGCGAAGTACATACGGATCTGAATGTTGTAGACCCGTTGACTAAAACCTCTCTCACAAGAAAAACATGATCAAACCCAGAACTCGTTTAGTCTTAATCACATGATGATGTTAACTAGTTTAGTGACACTAGTAAACTCTTTGGATGTTGGTCACATGGCGATGTGACCTGTGAGTGTTAATCACATGGCGTGTGAACTAGATTATTGACTCTAGTGCAAGTGGGAGACTGTTGGAAATATGCCCTAGAGGCAATAATAAATTAGTTATTATTATTATATTTCCTTGTTCATGATAATCGTTTATTACCCATGCTATAATTGTATTGATAGGAAACTCAGATACATGTGTGGGTACATAGACAACACCATGTCCCTAGTAAGCCTCTAGTTGACTAGCTCGTTGATCAACAGATGGTTACGGTTTCCTGACCATGGACATTGGATGTCGTTGATAACGGGATCACATCATTAGGAGAATGATGTGATGGACAAGACCCAATCCTAAGCCTAGCACAAAGATCGTAGTTTGTATGCTAAAGCTTCTCTAATGTCAAGTATCATTTCCTTAGACCATGAGATTGTGCAACTCCCGGATACCGTAGGAATGCTTTGGGTGCACCAAACGTCACAACATAACTGGGTGGCTATAAAGGTGCACTGCGGGTATCTCCGAAAGTGTCTGTTGGGTTGGCACAAATCGAGACAGGGATTTGTTACTCCGTGTAAACGGAGAGGTATCTCTGGGCCCACTCGGTAGGAAATCATCATAATGTGCACAATGTGACCAAGGGGTTGATCACGGGATGATGTGTTACGGAACGAGTAAAGAGACTTGCCGGTAACGAGATTGAACAAGGTATTGGCATATCGATGATCGAATCTCGGGCAAGTATAATACCGCTAGACAAAGGGAATTGTATACGGGATTGATCGAATCCTCGACATCGTGGTTCATCCGATGAGATCATCGTGGAACATGTGGGAGCCAACATGGGTATCCAGATCCCGCTATTGGTTACTGACCGGAGAACGTCTCGGTCATGTCTGCATGGTTCTCGAACCCGTAGGGTCTACACACTTAAGGTTCGATGACGCTAGGGTTATAAAGTAAGTTTGTATGTGGTTACCGAATATTGTTCGGAGTCCCGGATGAGATCCCGGACGTCACGAGGAGTGCCGGAATGGTCTGGAGGTAAAGATTTATATATGGGAAGTCCTATTTTGGTCACCAAAAAAGTTTTGGGTTTTATCGGTAACGTACCGGGACCATCGGGAGGGTCCCGGGGGTCCACCAAGTGGGGCCACCATCCACGGAGGGCTGCATGGGCCAAGTGTGGGAGGGGACCAGCCCC